>NC_052513.1:23182635-23398358 GCF_014356525.2 Nilaparvata lugens | reverse complement strand
TTGTCAGTTCGAAAAAGGAAATGAATCAAATCAATAAATAGAGGAGGGAATAAAATGGTATGTCTAATGATGACGGTTAGAAATTTGATGACTCCATTTTTCTTGATTTGATATTGCTCCTGCTTCTTCCTGTGGTAAATTCTTTCTCATCCTTCTTAGCATTTTCCAACTCCTTCCTTCTCTTTTTCATCAACATTCCTCTTCATTCTTGATCGGCGATGCTCTTCTTGAATCTTTTTCTGTCTTTCTTCCTCTTCCCTATTTTTGTCTTCTTTCTCCTCCTTTCTCCTTTTCCTTCTCCTATTTATTTATATGAGCGACTTTTGATTTCAACCTTAGCCGTCTCTCGCATCCCATATGCCATTTTCTCCTATTTTTTATCCTGTCTTCCTCATTCAGATTCCGGTTAACCTCATCAGAATCACCATTTTCGTCCATAATTTTATTCGGGAGGTTCTCTTTACCCCGACCTGGTGGGTTCCAATTATATATTCTTTTCGCCATCTCTAATAATTGTCCTAACCATACTTGGCGCCCTTTTTCTATCAGTTTTACTGCCATACCCAATTTACCAATCCAAAAGGACTTCTTATCATCTTGCCCTTATAAAATAACTTTCTATCCTCTCTTACTTTTCCACTCTTTTTGCTTTTAAGTATATTTTTCCTTTACTTTCTCACCTATGCCACCGATTCGTCATTTTCCACTCCATATTAACGTCATTTTTCTCCTTTTCTCTTCCCTCCCAATCCCAATTTCCTCAACTCCCTTCCCACCCATTTTCTTCGTACCAGACTGATTCACTCGCTCTCAATCATCGATCAAGAATGAAATAGAAAAAAATGAATAATACATACCTATATACTTTAATGCAAAAAACTTATTGCTTTCACAAGTTGAAAATTCGATGCAAGTGGAACTTGCCGTCCAAATGGAGGCGAATAAAATATTTAGTTCCAAAACGAATGCTTGAGACATCCATCATTACTTCGAATAATTTGGATGAATTTCACTCTCTGTGTAGTATAAAATATTAGGCTTAAAATATGCAAATTGGTTCCTCCAGTGATTTTAATGATCAAAGCTGTTTTTTATACAAATATAAGAGAGATATAATATATAGAGATGCAAGCTTTTAGTCACAGTAGTTTACGGAATATCTGTGGTTTTACTCACCACTTTCACTACTAAATTGTCGTCTAGGTGTCAAGCTATTTTTATTTCTTCCAGCAAAATGATACATCTCCTATTTTACTATTCTTTCTCCGTTGCTATTATAACGCTAAAGTTCAGAATTTCTCACCATTCATTTACTATTTATATATTCAAAATAGAGAGTACATATTTCTCTTTAGCATTATCTCTTACATTTTTCTCAGCTATAGTCCATCGCTTAGCTCAAATTCAACAATTCTTTAACAAAAGGTTCAATTAATAACTACTATAGAACTACTTATAGCCTGTAGAAATATTAATAGTGAGTAGTATGAGCTCAATTCAAACTGATCAATGGATTTTACACTCTCCAAAGTTTAAACATAATACTCAAAATATAATTATTATCAGGAAACTCCATAATATAAAGAAAATTTTCATAGTAATAATTGTGAGGATATGTCATATCTCAACACCAATCTAACTCTTAACAATATGTAATCCAGAATTCAGATTGGTGTTGAAATATGACATATCCTCACAATTATTACTATAAAAGTTCTCCTTATATTATGGAGTCACCTGATAATTAAATTCTGAGTATTATGTTTAAACTTTGGAGAGTTATTTTAAGTGTCAAATCCATCAATCAGTTCGAATTAAATTATTAATAGTTCCACAGGCTATACGTAATGATCCAACCATGTAGAAGAAGGATATATTCAAATGCGAATGATAAGTTAATAATGTGACCCAAATAAAAACTGAGATCTTTATTTAGCTTAAGGCGGTTTATTTATTTTTATTGGCTATTTTTTCAAATTCCTGTCTAGAAATATTTGATGGAATTCTTCTTCTATTTAGATTTTGACTTTTTAAATTCCGCGCATCATGAACTTTCCCCATTTCCCATTGATGACTCAAGTTTTTCCATTGAATTGTTACACATCATCGAATGTTTGATGATCTGCGTGGAAGAAGCGTTAAAATGAAGAAAGGAAATGTTTCAAAATAATGGGACGGGGAAGAAGAGAACTGGCGATGATAAAAAGTTGCTAGTGGAACTCTTCAAGTCATCCATCACAGAGTGTCCTTTCCGCCTGGAAACACTGTTCATCCTGAATTTATTCAGCAGTCTCTTGAGAGTAGGACTGACGATTTCCAGTCTCAAGTCGTTATTTTATCACTTTTTATAACAAAGATCTAAACTTACAATGGGAAAACTCAAATGAGGATCTCATGAAATATCTTAGTGGAGTTTTATAAAGAACCTGCATTACTTTCTACTTCTTCAATGTTGAATCATCGAATAGGTTTATCAAGGGAAGGTTTATCATCTGAGAAGTTTTCTTTGATAAAATAGTCTAGAGTGATAGAAGAGTTTTCCATTTGTGCTGTGATTTTAGCAATAATTTTCGGGAACCAGAGCAACTTTCACTCTAGAAGGTGTTTAGGAAGGATATGTTATCTATATTATCAAGCACTGAAAGGTTCCTGTATATTTGATGTTGATTTTATCTTTGAATTTGTGTGATCCAACATGATATCCTATTCTTCACCAGCTAGATATAAAACTTTTTCAAGATGTATCATCATTTGTGTCGGTTCAGAACATTTATTGCAGACAATAGCAACCAAACTTCTCAATGTCATTTCCCTCTGATCCTCATCAACAACACTGAATAAAGAAAAATTCATTTTGAATCAAGTTAATAGCTAAAGAAAGAAAACGAGAATGAAGTAGGTACCACTTTTCAATAATAACTCTCTTCTCACAAGCCCAACAGCCATACAGTTTGATGCTGATGCTATGCTATTCAATGGATACTGTCATTCTGTACTTAATAGTATTAATGTGACTATCACACCAGAAAAGTTCTGATTGCATTTTGGTATTGTTCAAGATTTGGATAGCTCTAAACGTTCGGAAAGCATTAGTAGCCGAAGAATTTCACGGTGAAAATACAATCGGAAAGATTCAGACTGCTTTCTTCCTATCCGCTCATTGTCACCTAAAGATTTTCACTTTCTATTTCAGAGTAATCTTAGAATATTGGCCAATAAGCCACGTTAGCTAGCAGTGGTCTGAATAGCTATTTCGTGAAGATAGTCGACAATGGAACACGTGGAAAAGATACGATAATGTATTAGTTGTGGTGAATGGATAGTGGTGCTGTAGTTGACAAACGTAATTTGTAGAAACCAAACACATCAAATAATCGTTTCTTCCTGTCACAGATTTCTGGCTCCTTTTCACAACAAACCGATAGTGACTGATATGATGTGTGATATAATATCCGTCCAGTATGTTTGTTGATATGAATTATACTTGATTCGCTTCATTATATGATCGACTACATTATTTCCGATATTATCTACACATACCTTCACATTCACATTCCAATACCTAACTTATAATAAACATTCTTATACTTATCACATGTGTCCTGCTACAGATTCACAATAGATTTCATTTGATTTTCTGCACAGTATTCCAATTTCAAGGTGGAATTGCAAACTTTATATCTTATACAAACGATTAGTATTAAAATACTGTCCAGCGTTTGCGTATCAATTCAATTCCTCATAAATTGCTTGTAATAAATAAATGTAATCCAACAACACAACAAAATTCATTGTGATGATGATCTTATTTCTCCACTATTAAAACTTATATTTAAATGAAGTACTTTTTCCCATTTGAATCATTAATTTTAAATTAATCCAATCCGGCACAATTCCTGCGTTGAAGTAGGTTGGAGAAAACATTGGAGGCAAGCTTGCTTGCCTGCCCTGATATAGGTGTGATTGTTTATATATTTTAATAAGTGAGATTTCAGCGTTGTAAATTTAGTTCAAATCAAAAGCACTGGAAATTCATGGTCGTAAGTGGGAGTATGAGAAACGTTAACAAGTTCCTCATAAACCTGTTACTTTAAAACAGTTCACCTTTCTTATAAGGATCAGCCCACAATGATTTTATTCTTGTTCATTTCAAGAGTACAAAAATACAAAAAAACTCAATGCAGTACAGTAAGAAAACATTCCTTAATCAGAGTAATCCTTGATAATCTGATGACTTCTTGAACTTTTGCTGATTAGGTACCGCCTATTATAGGAAGTTTCACAACATTTTCCTCAACAATTTCCAATGATAACAGTACTCATCCTCACCAATAACTTTAAACAGAAATCGATTCAACTGATCAACTAATAAACACTTGAACTTGACAAAAAAACAGATAAATAAAATTTTTCACTGAATTTTTTACAATTGTGTAGAGAACAGAGTTTCATGGATCTTATAGCTCTGCAAGAGTCAAGTTGGCTTCTCGTTGACTGAACATTATAACGAGAGTCTAGAAAGTAACTTTTTGGATGAAATAATTAATTTGAAATAAAATGATGACCATTATTCGCTCAAATTGAATGCTTTGAACTACAGTATTGACTTGAAGAAATACAATATTAGATACGGTAGTCCTTTTTTATAACCAATATTGCAGTAGTGTTGAATACTAACTCAGTTAAAGTTCATAAAGCTGTTGGATTTCCACTCACATCTATCCTTTTCCATATTCCTATGAAATTACCGAATAATGGGTGAGTCATATATATATATATATATATATTTTTTTTTTTTCCATATCTTGAAGTAAAATCATCCAAGTTATCTCTGTGGAGAGTTATTGACCATTGTGCATACGACAAAATCGCAGATATGTCTACGGTAAATCGCCAGTTGAGGCTGCCTGTCTATAACTGGACCATGGGCCCGGCCTGCTATGTCATCTTTAGAAATCACATTATCTATAGAAAAGTAACAGAGCTTAACCGAAACGGAGTACGTGAAAAGAAGCTTCATCTCCGTTCATCTCTGCAGTCGTCTGCTGCAAAAGACAAGCGCAATTTATGTGTTTTATGGCAAATTGCGCGCTTGTCCGCATCGTTCGTCATTCTTGAAGGAAAAACTTGAACGAAAAACAACATTCTAATCCTTAGAAACAAAGGAAAAGCATGCAGCTTCAACCTGTCCACGGATAAATGATTTTAATCCCTTATAATTGAAAAAGTGTACCGTAAATAAAATACAGGAGGAAAAATTGTTTCAGACCCGACATATTTCGAAAAAAGGTTAGATTCATTAATCATCATCATGATTGCCTCATTACCACACAGTATCCTCAAACTCATGTGTGAACCATCCATAGCAGAAAGTGAGGAAGCCACTAATTCAGAAAATTAGGAATTTAGTCTATTTAATTTGGGTGAATAAAGACTGCCTACTATAAAAGTGAGCTCGTAATTTTTCTTTAAACGGTTTATAGATTGTTTCTATCGATGTAACTATCAAAAAATTTCAAATTTACATCTTCAATTAACTTTCAATAAATATGAAATTTACATATACAAATTATTTGGTAATGTGATGAAAAACTACTGTAAGTTTAATACCTCAGTATTCATAAAATCTAGTGAGCATCAACAACTATACACTAACTAGTGATCCCCTAGGTTGAAGAGCTCGTTCATGAACTGTTATATTGATCTCTGAAATCCGCATCTTGTAATTGTACAGAGTTGGTGAGAGTTATCATGAAAACAGCTAGTATGTGTTTGTCATCTTCCATATACTACAAAACTTTGGAGCTAAAAAACAACGCATGTAAAACTTAAATTCAACTTGAAACTATTCTCAATGATAAGTTTCTTTTAATGAATACTAATAGTGTTTGGCTGGAGAATATATATCAATAGAATCAACCACAATTTTACTCAGAATCATAACGATTACTCTTTAATGGCTCATACCGTAGTTCATGTTCAACCACACATGCAAAGCTCTGACTAAAAGGTGTTAATAATGATAAGTAATATTATCAATCATTGGAGATTACAATTTTTTTTCAATAACTCAATATTCCACACATCTCCTTAACACATTTACTTAATAATAATCTATTACTATTGACTTATTCTTTGAATTCTAAGATTACTTTAATTTTGGACGGAGCCTATTGCAATAGGTTTTCTTTAACGTCAGTAAAATATTCTTCACCTCAAACGTAGTCTCTAAACATTTTGTACATATACTTTAAATTAGTTTCTATCAAACTCTGTTCTAATAGAAAAATATTCATGCAGAACCAACACGCGCAAAAAGTCCTTAGTCTACATGTAAGGAAGCGGTTACTAAATAATATTGATAGAATAGATCAATATGAATAATTGAATCGCAAGAGTATTGAATCCACATGAAAATCATGTAGGTGGAACATCAAAAAACAACTTTTTGTGCAATAGAGATAATAGAGACAAAAAAGCTTGCTTCCAAATTTCATGCCTTGAAGGATTCTGGCTACTACAAAAATCTATCGTAAGTTTGGTTGTTTGTATAAGTGCAGCTTTCTTCATAGTAGTGTTAAGTGTTTTTTCTTCAATCTGCAAAGAAAAATATGTACATCCGTCTCTTTGAATTGTATCATAATATAATTATATACCAGTAGTTTATTTCAAACAATAAACATTTAACAATTTCAAAGTACTTTAAGTCACTGACCTGCAGTAGAATACACACAGTGGAAATCAACAAACCAATGCGACGACGTAACATTTTTATCGATGAAAATTCAAGGCGAACTAACAACAATAAATTTCATGAACAAAGTTCATCGAAAATACTTTCGAACAAAACGAGACGCAAACGTTTGGCATGCGTTGTTAACGCGCTTATTACGGAGCGCGACAAGACTGCAATAATCTGCGGCGGCTCAACCAATCCGAACGACGGTTCGAAACGGACTGATCCTGGTCTGTTTCTCTCGCTGGAAAGAAATCGGCGGGGTCTGGAGAATTGTACGCTTGCTCTCTCATCCCTTTCGCTCACACTCTCTCTTTTTTTCTCTCTCTCTCTCTCTACAATTCGCACCCATCCACACACACTCACACCACCAACTCCCCCCTCCAATATAGCATTATTGCATTGAAGGGACATCATATTGTTTGGGAAAAGTCCCTTCTCAGCAACAGAGCGAAATCCTGGCGAGGTCCATTCGAAAGTTGATTCTGTATTCAGTCGCGTGGGATTTGCGGGTTCTGATTTCTTCTATTTCTAGTGTGCGGTAACTCAGATAGAATTTTTTTGGAGTGAATTTCTTTTTAGTGCGCATAAATTGTAATGAATGCCTCTGGAGCACAAAAGTTCCAAGTGATAGGAGTAGTGGAGAGTAATAGAGAATAATTTGAAAAGGAAATCATGAACAGGAGAGTAAAGGAAAGTAGAAAGATTGATTGATTGATTATTTGCCTTTATTAGGGCGGAGTTAGGACCCTGGTCCTCTCTGCCACACAACCCTTTACAAAATAAAAAATACATAAGGAAGCAAAACAGAGAGAGAGAGAGAGAGAGAGAAGAGAGGAGAGAGAGGAGAGAGAGAGAAGAGAGAGGTGAGAGAGAGAAACAGGCGCCTTTTTTTCTTCCTGGAAATATTCAACTCCTATGAAGATTATCCACTTGATTTTGACAAAATGATGAATAATAATTGTTCTATTATTTTTCATGTTCCTGGATTCTGTATAATTATAAGGAGATTGCATTTTACAAGACAAAAATTTCACCAGTGCAAAGCACAGATTACATGCTAGTGGATTATAAAGGAAATTGAATGATGGAGAATAAATGACAGTAGAAGTTTGAAGGGGGCTTTTTATTATTGAGAGTTATAATTTTCCATTGAAATTAGATTCTTGACTGTTATTTATTTATATATTTATCACCACCACCACAACCAGCGACGCTTCTTATACTTCTTCTTTTTACATCTGGTGTCAACTTGGTGGTCCTCGGATGGTACGATATCACTGTCCGCCATTACAGCTTCTTTCAGTAATTCGGACTCATAGTTCTCTGCTGCCACATCTGTTCCTAGAGGATTTGCTGAGATGGATTGAACTGATGCCTGTTGAAAAATTGGGTGCATCGTTTATTTAAGAAGATGAAACAAAAGTTGATCCAACAGATAGGTATACAGAACTAGAAACCAATCATAACTGTGCATTTATCACTAGATTGTGAAAGTGAATACCAATTTAATCTATTATTTAGTTTTTTATTCTATAGAATAAGTGAACCTAAAGAGAAATGTTACAAAAATGGCCATGCAGCGAACTGTATAACCTTTGGATTAATTAAATTGACCAGCATTCTTATTTTTACAAAGGCTGCTATTTCTAAATTTCAATATAAATGTATTTTCATTACAAAAGGTTTTGTCAAGAAACAATAAATATAGCCAACCTACACAGAACTCAATGAAGGTTCTCGAATAAAGGTGTATAAAAGTTTTATTATCGGCGAATTATACCATCCAATGCTTTTTTTTTTTAATGACAAGCACTCTATCATTTTCGAAGGTTGCTTTATTATTGGTGAAAATTATTATACCATCCAATGTTATATTTTAATGAAATAAATGTATACTTGTAGACTACAAGCGCAGATGGAACAAATAACTTGTACAATTTTCTAAAGGTAGAAAATTATAATGTAGGATGGAAGTGATTGAGAGTGACCTATGAAATTAATAAACCTAGGCTTCATCACCGCTTCCAGTTATCATTCGTCATTTCCATGACTCAAGCACAGTCTCTCAGATTCAACAATTGATGATTGATTCACAACAATAGCAGCAACAACTGATTCACACTCATCACAATGATGCCATATAGAGAAACAAATCAATACTCGCACAAAGTATTCCTAAAAATTTAAGCACTTCTTGAAACAGTTAACCTAAACTTTATATGTTCTAAAAAAGATTGCCATGGAACTCAAATTCTTTTGAAATGAATGAATTTAAAAATAGTTCTAACAATAATTTTCCCACATAGGCTACAAAACCCAAGCAAACCCACATACAAGAGTAATATTTTTCATGTTTTGCAGATGAAATTTACAAATTTTTGATGGAATTTGTAGAGTTCAAATAAATTTGATTGAAAATAATATTGCACTAGTACCTACGGTACTTACCAAGATAACTACACTTAGTAGCAGGATAAGAGTGATCTTCTTCACTTGCATTGTGATCGAATGTGTCCCAGCAATGAGACTAATCCATTTAACAGCTAGCTAAAACACCTATCCAAATTGTACTCAGTATTTATATGAGATGAGAGTTAAGAAAAATTGATTTGTTGACTCAACACTCATAAGCAGGTGGATTTGTAGTCGAAGTTTATTCATTTTTTGTAGTCAGAAGTGTGTCTACAAGTGCAAAGGTCTCAAGCAAACACTGTCAGAAAAATTTCATTTGTTTTGCGATGCTCGAAGTAGTGAGAGTCAACATGTGGGATACATGGAGACAATAGCACTTTGATTTAGAAGTTTTTCAAATTTTGTAATTGATTCTTTGATTATTTTAATGTCGGTCTTTTTTGAGAATGAATAAATGTTTGTTTCCATCCTACTAACAACATTTTCCCAAAATTGGCCCACAAAACTTTTGCACTAGAATTTCAATAACATAATGCGAAATAAATCAGAAACTAGTAGTTCGGAGAACAGTAGAACTCGCTACACTCACTAACATAACTACTACTCACACACACTGAGAAATAGAAGTTCATTACACTTTTGAGCTAGAATGCGCGGTTGAAGAGATAAAAAATCTGAAACCTGAAATATGGGAAAAATTCAACATTTCAACATGTAATGTATGAAATAAGAACGCCTTGGAGCACTGGAAAATGAAAGTCTCTTACACTTTCTGACGGTAAATTTTGATACCAATAAAAATTCTATTAATTGAAATGGATATTTAGGTCTCAGACAGAAAAACAAAAATATCTGTCACCAATAGTATTATCAGTCAAAGATATAGATAAGACGATAACGACTAGAAAGGCTAAGATTATGTCTAACAATTTGAAATGAAAATCGTTTTCTCAATTATTTGATAAAATAATAATATTGTATGAATTTGAGGTTAGGTTCTATGTGAACAACGCTTGTTGGCAATATCAATAACGGTCAAGCTGAACATCTACAATTTAATCAGATAGTCGCTAGCAAAATAATTGCATGTAGGTAGCATTCGAGACGAGGACAAAAGGGTTTTGTAACTAATAGCATGCAAAATGAAGGATATGAATGTTTAAAAAGCAAGTATAAATATTTATTGATATATGTGAGAAAATAAAAATCACAAAAACATAATAAAAAATAATGGGGAGTAGGATCTAATTTTTCTAGGCGCATTAATAAATTCTGTATACTTGAGCCGAATCTGATTGTTTACCAATCAGAGTACAGTATTTGCTCGGCGCTAAAAATATTTAATTCAAAATCTCCACGTGGTCTTTATTAAAAAATTATAAAAATTTGTAATTGTTGTAGAATGCATGAAGGACTGTAATTAGAATAAGATAGAAGTTAAGGATAGAAATATTCATGTTTAATATAGTAATATGCTCTAGTACTGTGGACTGCTTGACAGTATTAAATTGTGTCATTGCGGATTATTTGAAATTCACCAATAGGAGAAGATATTTTAATTTTATGCAAATTTAGAAACAGAAGTATCGTCGAAAGAGAATAAGGGAAAACCAACTGCCCACTTGCTTGCCAGAGACCGACCAAGATGCCAACCATCACGAGAGCAATAGATTGATTCCCTTATAAAAATTAATTTTTATTTATTGCCAAAGTTTAAATCTTAAAAAAACTTTTAATAAGTAATAAACCTAACTAACTCAGTGAAGTCGCTCTATGACATGAGTTATTAATTTAAATATCCCCATTGGAGAGGATGACAACAGCCCACCAGAAAGGCATAGGACACACGAGGCGAATTCATGCCACATCTTTAAATTTGTGAAAAATCTACGCATGTGAGTTACAGAATAATTTCTTGAGAGGGCCCTCAGTGCAACGAATTATAGAAATTTCATAAAGCTAGCTCGTCAAAGGTTTTACTTGAAAATCAAGCTTGATTTAAACATAATTGTGCAAGTAGTATAAATAAGGGAAAAGTCCTATTTAGAATACAGATGAGAACTGAATGTTTAAATTATATATCACTAGTTGGAATTATTAAATATGCTCAGTTGATGTATTTAAATATCAGTATTATTAGCATAATAAGAATTATAGAAGCTCAAAGTTCATAAGATAAATTATTTATCTAACTTCCACTGACAGCCGAACTTATACCCTGAGAATTTATATTTAAAGTATCTGATATTGAAGGATCTCAGGTTGAAATATTGCTAATGGACTGGTGAAAACATTGTGAGATCACAACATCACTTTTTGTGATAGCTAAAATAAACCCTACGAGGACCACTCACATTCAAAGGAATGCGAGAACCTATTAGATATGTGGACAGGATTAAACCTAGATGTAACAAAGCTAAGTGAAAATAAAGAATTGATGAACTCAATCAAGTCTATTGAATTCACCTATATTGACCGAATGATGATAATTGGATGAAATAGAAAAACACTTTATTGATAATCGAATGAGTATAATGCATGAAAAATTTAGTTTCAAAGATACAAATTATATGAATTAATCCACATATGCTGAGACATTTAAAATATCTGAAATTATTGATAACATGTTATAAATTGATACAGGTATTCATTGCAAGATATGTAATTATGCTTAGTAAAATTGGTGCTTACAATAATAATTAATAGTGAAAATCATATAAACTCAGATTATAATTAAAATACCTACATTGATAATATAAATTGAATGGATATGGTATGCTGATGATTTCAGACATATAGGAAACAGCCGCTAATTGAATAAGCCAGGCCTGTTATGTTATGATTACTCTAAAGGTAACATAAACTTCATTTACAATAGAATTGAATAGATATGCTGATGATGTCAGACATATTGATTACAGCCGCTACTAGAGCCAGGCCTGTTATGTTATGATTACTCTCAAAGTAACATAAATTGAAAGATATGCTGATGATGTCAGACATATAGGGAACAGCTGCTGTTGTAGCCAGCCTGTTATATTATGATTACTATCAAAGTAACATGAGTTGAAAGATATGCTGATGATGTCAGACATAAAGGGAACAGCTGCTATTGTAGCCAGCCTGTTAGGCTATGATTACTATCAAAGTAACATAAGATACATTTACAATGAGTTAGATATGCTGATGATGTCAGACATAAAGGGAACAGCTGCTATTGTAGCCAGCCTGTTAGGTTATGATTACTATCAAAGTAACATAAGTTGAAAGATATGCTGATGATGTCAGACGTATAGGGAACAGCTGCTACTGGAGCCAGCCTGTTAGATTCTGATTACTATAAAAGTAACATAAGATACATTTACAATGAGTTAGATATGCTGATGTTGTCAGACATATAAGAATAACAGCCGCTATAAGAGCCAGGCCTGTTATGTTATGCAACGATTTGAAAACATACAAAGTAGAAAACAATGTGTAACACATGAGAATAGTTGAGTGATAAAGTACCTAGAAAATGCGTGCTCTGGATTATCAAGACTGATATCAAACTGCTACAGCTCCGGTGTATTGCTGACAGTAGAGTGAGAGAAAGCATGGCCAGGTCAGGATGTGATCTACCAGATTTTCAGGAAGTTGTAGTCATCAAGGAGGTCCAGGATGCTGCATATTACAGTTGAGGATGGTATAGACTGATCACCAGGAACGAGATGGTACATTTTTGTCAAATTGCTGCTTCATGGGCTTATAGCTGAAGTGGGCTATCAGTTTGAGCAATAGTGAATACATACGTCCAAGTTGCCGGTATCATAGAGGTTAGAATTTGGAAAGTCCCAATAAATATTGATAGAAGAGGGCTACAGTTTGGATCCAGAGAGAAGTTAAGTTCATCAAATATTTGATTTGAATAGATGTAGTATTACTTTGTTACCTTGATCACAAAAGTTAAATGGTGATGATCGTTCATCATAAATTTAAAGTTGAATTAGTTTTAGTAACTTCACTTCACAGGACATTTCAAACATCTATAAAACTATTCACAATTAGTTTGTCTCGGATATACCAATTTTAGAATACATTGTAGGATAAATTTGAAGATAAAAGAGTTGAAAGAGATCTGTACATTTTGGATCATTCCCAAACAAGAACAAAGAACAAAGTGGGGATTGGACACGAAAAAGTGGCAACCAGAAACGATATAAAAATGTGCTCTGAAACCAGGGTTTACAAATCACAAGGAATAATCTAAATTTTAGGTGAAGTTGAAATATTATTATGCTTAACGAATGCAAAATCAAATGCTAAAATTGAATAGTGGTATGATAGATAATGTAGTTTAAAATAATAGGAATAAAAATGACTTCTAAATAATCCACAGTGCCTGGCCTAAAGGGAAATATTGTGCTGCAGTTAGTAGATGAGATTTGAGAGCGTGAGGCCACTTTTTTGCTCGAAATCCCCCTCCCCCCTCTCCACCTCCCAGCTCCTTTGCTGTACAAGCATCCCAGTCATTATTGTTAAAGTGTTTTCTCCGACAATATGTAAGTATTAATTGGAATGAGCTAGCATATCTAAAAATACTTACATATTCTCAGACCTATTTCACTCGGGCAGGGTATCTTAATACTCAATGCCTATAGTTACCATGAAACTCTCTTAAGAATATGCAATCCCCACTCACATTCAATTCCCATGAATGAGAATTAAAAATTCTGACGTTATCCTCATTCAAAACCACTGAATATTCTTTTGGTAACTTAATAGTGTGTTTAAAGTCAACTCCACTATCAATATCGATAATTTTGAGGTGAATTTCGCCATTATCGGCAAATGTTACCTTCGTTACTACAAACCAATCAAAAGGATAAAAATTCATAACTCCAATCAGCTAGTGGATTTGTTTCTACAGAGAACTCATAGAAACTTCTCCAATCAAAATAGTGAGACATTGTGAACTTATCAGCTTGACTGTTTAGAGAGAAGTGACGCGCGTGCTACGCCCCCCTCTTGCTGAATGTTTCCCCAGAGAAATGACACGTGTGCTACGCCCCCTGTGGGTGAATGTTTCCCCCTTCCCAAATTCTATAGATAAGAGTGTATGCCTTCATATAACTCCTACATCAAAAAAACTGTTACATTCAATCATAGACACATGAAAAAAAAAATGTATAGTCTGATTTATCATCTTGAAGTAGCATGTGTTTGTGTTAGCAAGAAAACCATTGAAGTTCACTGTACTTCAGATTTCTCCCTCATATGCCAAGTGTTATCCTTTCACAAGATTTTATTTTTTCGGAGACAACACAAAGCCTTTATATTGGGCTAGGCACATTTTTGTTGTTATTATTTCCGCAACCTGATTTTCGGAAAGGTTATGTTGCTCAGCTTCTATTCAATTCATATTAAAACTAACATGTGCATACCCACTGACAATATCATAAGCTATCTTATGGATGAATAAATTAAGATAATCTATGAATGCAGCCAAACATTGCAGTCTCATAACAGACCCCTCTTCAGAATTTTTAATTGCCTCAGCTATTTCATCACGAATGTTTTTCACAGCGACTTCCATCTCGTTTTTCTTAATAAAATCTCCTATATCATTTTCAGTTGCATACTTGTCTGCAATTTGATTAATCAGAATAGCAATAGCATCTTTTGTAATGAATTGTTCAATACCATCCATAATATTAGCTTTTATTGCACTCACCATTTCAGATAATCGTTTTTCTTAAAAAACTCTTCCTTTGTTAATGAAGAACTAGTCAATTTCTGCAAAGCAGATTCTAAATATTGCTTATCAATTGGCGATGGGTGTGTTTCATTTACCTTAGTAAAAATTTCTGTACTAAGCTGTTTTAATTTAGTATTGAGGTAGTTTCTGTCCAAGACCTCCAAATTCTTAATTTTATCTGATATGGCTTTTAATTTCTCATCTAAATAACCTTTATCAACTTTATCGTTGTTAATACTGATCAACTGGGATGAAAAGCTGTCTGTTGAAGTTTTCACTTCTCCTAGAGCGGATTCTAAAGTTAGAGTTCTCTCTGCAATAGCTTTATCAATATTGGCACTAAAATTTTGTAATGAACTTAGAATATGTTCTCTTTCAATTATGCTCACACGAGTATGCGAAACAAGTTTGGTTATTTGTGAATCTAAATAAAATTTCACAGCTTCGCTGATTCCTTGCTGATTTATTGATTCAATTATTTTCTGTGTTATCGAGTCAATATCGCACATAAGATTAGCACTACTAGGTGTATCAATCCGACCAAATCGATGCAAAGTCATCGTAACACTAAACAATTAGTTTTGCTTCTTTTAGCTCTTCAATTATAGACGCGATCTCAACATCATGTCCAGTGTTGCCAGAAGCTTTTGAGGAATAGAGTAAATTTAATCTTTCCACTAATTCATCAAAATTATCAAAGTATTGATAAATTCTATCATGAGAATTATTTTTTGCAAATTTCAATAAACCCCATCCCTTCTTTTTACTAATTTTTTTACTTGGAAATAATTTCTGAATCATTTGCGATTTAATTCCCTGATTACGTTTAACATACCCTCTTCGATCTAAATGTATGCCTGTAAGTGTTACAATTTTTTTATACTTATCTAGATCTCTCTGATTATAAAGATTCAAATTCGGCCTTCAACTGAATAATAACTCAAGTAAACCATGTGTTATATGAAATCTGTCATTATAAATATCTATATAACCATTATCGAATATTACTTGCTGATCTCCAATATAATACACGTCATCTTCAGAATCGTATGAAATTCTATAACTAATTGAATTATTCAATTTTTCTGCATGAAACGTTTTTTGGTATTGTGCCAACACCTCATCGTTTTTACTAGAACCAAGTAAACTGTTTTCAAACTTAGTTGAGCTTAAAAGATTCTCTGTTGAACTCCCATAGCTTTTATCATAACTCGGCTCCCCCTCCTCCACATCATCAATCTCCATGCTCTCTTCTTCCTCTTTTACTTCTTCCTTTTTTGGTGTAAAACCATGATTAGAGTGGAAACTAGATTTGGTTTTTCCCAGTTCAATTATGGGCTCTATCAACAGTGAGAGCATTTCCCTATTGTATTCCTCAGATCGTTTTTCAAAATTAAGTAAGCTTTTATGCTTGTCACTGATTACTTTTCTCAATTTCTTAATCTTATCGATTAAACTGGCATTCTTTCTATTCAGTTTTCTCCTGCATGTTTTAGACTGACTGTACATGACTGTACAAAGAATTAATCTCTACTGAACGGTAAGAAACGTATCGAGTGAATCTCAGTACTTACCGCTATTAATTACACACTCGGGTCATAATAGTTACAAAATTATGAGGTTCACGATTCCAAACTTTATGGAAGAGTTTACTGAAATCTTTATAAGGAAATATCTCCTCCAACATGATCTCTGTGAATTAATTTGATACTCAATAAATCTATCCCAGGTAGCACACCTACGTGTTTCCAACGTTGAAATTTGGTTGTTGAGGTTGAATAACCGTTAGCGGTTGAATTTTTCAACGTTTTAAATGCAACTTTGTTTTCAACGGTTGATCTATCGTTGAAAACACGTTGAAAACGAGCTTCCAATTCCACCACTCACAGCGCTACAGTAGTCCTTACACAAAAACGGATCTATCAACGACGTCGACTGATCAACGCCATTTCATGTTTGAATTCTCATCACATTGATGAAAGCTGTGAACTCTTTTAGAAGAGTTTACCTATTCCACTTTGACTTGGTAAGTTTATTTAATTTATTATTCTTATTTAAAAGATGATATTGTTTGGTGATTTATTGTCTAAACTTCAAAACAAATATTGTGTGTTGAACATAATTATGTTTACATTTGAGGTTAGGGTTAGGTAAGTTATATTATGTTTTAAATTAGAGGGATCTAATTTATATAATTATTAAAAATTAATATAATACAATAAGCTTGGTTTTAAGTATTTTACATGTAGCCTACTACTTAACTTCCAAATAAATTACTATTACTTTGATTCCTGCACAAATATTTTCATTATGCTATCTATGTATTGTTTTTGTCACAGGACTGCTTGTGTTGAGAAATTCCATCGAACTTAATATAATAACACTGAACTTAATATAATATAAATCACTTAACATCAAAGTGATTGCTTTTAACAAGTTCAGTAATTAACTCGGTGATCCAAGAAATTGAAAACGGGTGTCCGGAGTTCAGCTCATAAATATTAACATTTTCCAAATATCGTCATTCCATGGTGACGAAATTTAGCTTAAACTTGTTCATTTTAAAATTAAATTTTCAATTAATTTATGCATGTTTACAACCCATATATGTCAAGGATATTTTTGATTAATTTCATTGTGATTTTAAACTTTTGGTCTAGGTTTACAAATTTAGTAGGCCAATAAAAAATGGTTGAAATATCGGGATACAACTGTTTTTTTTTCATAAAACTAAGTATGTACCTACAGTAACTATTAATTTTACTCATAAATTAAAAATAAATTTTCTACCGTTTTTATATAGAGCCTTATTTGTTTACTTCTATAGGCCTAATGAAAGAGGAGTATTTCAAGTTAAAATTCTCTCTGCAATAGCTTTATCAATATTGGCACTAAAATTTTGTAATGAACTTAGAATATGTTCTCTTTCAATTATGCTCACACGAGTATGCGAAACAAGTTGGTTATTTGTGAATCTAAATAAAATTTCACAGCTTCGCTGATTCCTTGCTGATTTATTGATTCAATTATTTTCTGTGTTATCGAGTCAATATCGCACATAAGATTAGCACTACTAGGTGTATCAATCCGACCAAATCGATGCAAAGTCATCGTAACACTAAACAATTAGTTTTGCTTCTTTTAGCTCTTCAATTATAGACGCGATCTCAACATCATGTCCAGTGTTGCCAGAAGCTTTTGAGGAATAGAGTAAATTTAATCTTTCCACTAATTCATCAAAATTATCAAAGTATTGATAAATTCTATCATGAGAATTATTTTTTGCAAATTTCAATAAACCCCATCCCTTCTTTTTACTAATTTTTTTACTGGGAAATAATTTCTGAATCATTTGCGATTTAATTCCCTGATTACGTTTAACATACCCTCTTCGATCTAAATGTATGCCTGTAAGTGTTACAATTTTTTTATACTTATCCAGATCTCTCTGATTATAAAGATTCAAATTCGGCCTTCAACTGAATAATAACTCAAGTAAACCATGTGTTATATGAAATCTGTCATTATAAATATCTATATAACCGTTATCGAATATTACTTGCTGATCTCCAATATAATACACGTCATCTTCAGAATCGTATGAAATTCTATAACTAATTGAATTATTCAATTTTTCTGCATGAAACGTTTTTTGGTATTGTGCCAACACCTCATCGTTTTTACTAGAACCAAGTAAACTGTTTTCAAACTTAGTTGAGCTTAAAAGATTCTCTGTTGAACTCCCATAGCTTTTATCATAACTCGGCTCCCCCTCCTCCACATCATCAATCTCCATGCTCTCTTCTTCCTCTTTTACTTCTTCCTTTTTTGGTGTAAAACCATGATTAGAGTGGAAACTAGATTTGGTTTTTCCCAGTTCAATTATGGGCTCTATCAACAGTGAGAGCATTTCCCTATTGTATTCCTCAGATCGTTTTTCAAAATTAAGTAAGCTTTTATGCTTGTCACTGATTACTTTTCTCAATTTCTTAATCTTATCGATTAAACTGGCATTCTTTCTATTCAGTTTTCTCCTGCATGTTTTAGACTGACTGTACATGACTGTACAAAGAATTAATCTCTACTGAACGGTAAGAAACGTATCGAGTGAATCTCAGTACTTACCGCTATTAATTACACACTATCATCATACCTGAAAACTAAAATGTAGGCGGGTTTGTACGATGCCAATTGACAAGATAATAATATTGTCTTCTGAAATTTATAGCTGGTGTAAAGTATCAATTGAATCTTTTAATTCTAGAACCATCATCTAGGCATAGCTAAATAAAAACTAATTGACAATTATTATTGTTTTGCCAATTGGCATAGTTTAAACCTGGCATAAATGTCAAGTAAAATTTAGATATATATTATTTCCTAGAAAGAATTGAGCTATTTTTGCTCACCACAGATAAAATTATCATACTAAAAATTCAAGATTTTTAAACAACTGCTGAATTCTTGAAATAATAGTTTTAATTTATGTTTCTTACAGACATAAAATGTTTTTGAGCTTGGCAGAGTATATTAAATTACCATGGTAATTTGGTTGTAACCATCTTAGTTCTTTAAACAACCTTTCATCATACTATTTTTGTGGATCAAAATTAAAGTAATATGGAAATAGAAAGAAAAATAAAAATCTCAGTATCCTTTTTGAATCATTTAAATAATGATTAATAATAGTGATTAAATAATTCAAAAAGGATACTGAGATTTTTATTTTCCTTTCTATTTCTATAAAAAGTAGCCCTATACAGAAAAGAGATGAATATGGTTTTTATTGTGTGTTTTTAATGTCAACTTACCAATGTACCGCATTGCAGGGTAATATTTCTGTTACATGAAATCATATGTAAATAAATGGAAATATGATTTCGTATTTTCATCTCTTTTCAAATGATTTTAGAAATATTACCATGTAATTGATAAGGTACCGGTTCAAAAGTATGGCTAATTCAACGTCTATTTATAGTTGAAAATAATGGTTGTCACAACGTGCTTTCAACGTCTATTTATGGTTGAAAATAATGGTTTTCACGACGTGCTTTCAACGTCTATTTATAGTTGAAAATAATGGTTGTTACAATGTTTTTTCAACTATTATTCAACGTTGAAAATAACGTGGAAACGGCGGACATTTTCTCGTGTTTTCAACGTTGAATTTAAACGTCTTTTCAACGTTAAGGTATTACGTGTTTCTAACGTTATTTCAACGTTTCTGTGCTACCTGGGATCTTGGAGATTATAATCATATTCGCATTGTCCCTAGTGAAATGTTTCTGCATAGCTCCATAACTCTGAATTAAATATGCTGTGTCAATATTACGATGGTGGCCCATAGTAAAATATTCTCTTATTTGAGGTACATGATTAAGTTGTAAATCGTCAAATATAACTAAAGAATATTCTGATATTTTGTTCGGATGTGGTATAGATTCAGAATTGTTGTTTATATGAAATTCAATATCCTTCATGTTAGAAAAAACGTTTTTTAAAAAAATATATTTATCTTGATACTCACTCTTGGTATGCAAGAATATAGTTTTAAATCTCAACCCATTCTTTGAAAAAATTAAATGAAATAGCAAATTGGACTTGCCACACCCTGAAGACCCTATTATAAGGATCCTTGCATTATGAGGTAACAACTTACCGTATTTACACCATGCTGGGATTTCTTTCTGTCTTATAATCTTGTCAAAATTCAATATCGGGATATTACTCATGTTAGACACATGTTCAGCGTGTGATCTGATAAGGAACTAATCATTTTTCATAAGTTATCATGTTGTTGTTATCAATGGGGGAGTGTCTGCTAGCATATGGCTCTCAGAGTGTGGGTGTGTATGGCTTATCACATCGGAATGCAGTCGATGCGTGCTGGCTGTCACTCCCCCTTTTACAGCAGTGCACTAGCGAACTCCTAGAAGTTTCTCACTTCAATATATTGTTCCCTCTCTCTCCCGCACCCTCTTTACGAGAATGCATATGGTCTGCTTCTCCTTATCTATGGCTTGCTCAAAGATTTTCTAAAGCAAATTACAAAAATGAAACTACAGATTGAAATGAAGCTGAGAAGCATTTTTTGATGAAGACGTATTATATTTACACCAAATCTTCATGACATTTACAGTGAATGCAATGTATTACAATATGATATTACAATAGATTATTTTTCATCTAATAGTTGACTTCTACTAATATAACTAGGTGTTGAAAATCCAATCCACTTAACAAGCAATCCTTTTCTGTCATGCTTTAATATTTTTTTAATCAGATATACTTGTCTCTCCGATTCGTTTAATTGTGTTTTTTTAATTTCTTCTCCGTAAAACCTACCACCAATTACTTCTCCGTTTAGATCTTGCAAGCTGTACGTTACAGGTTGAGAAGGGAATATAGAATGAATCACAAAATACTCTGTGCTCCAATTTATGTTGTAAGATTTATCGAAAAAAACCCTTTTTTTTGAGATTCGTACAACATCTCCTAGCTTAAATTTTGGTTTTGAATCTTTCAATATTTATATTGTCTATTGAATGCATAATTCAAAGATATTAAAACATGATTACAATCTTTTTTCCACACATCTTTAGGTTTCATTCTAATTGAAGTGTGTGTTGTTGCATTATAATTTCGAACCAAACTGTCTAGCTGGCTTATCCAGTTTTTGGTTCCACATTCAATTAAATATCTATAAATTTTTGCTCTAATTGTTCTATTAAACCTTTCAACTATGGAAGCTTTCTTATCACTAAAAACATGGTAATGTTTAATACTGTATCTAACTTATAATGCTTTAACTTTCGAATTAGAGAATTCTGTTCCCTGATCTGATTGGAACAACTTAACTCCCTTATTTTTAGAAATAATTGGTTCAAGTGCATCAAATACAGATTGACTTGACTTCTCTTTTAATGTTACACAATATGCAAATTTTGAAAAACAATTAATAACAACTAAGATATACCTATAACCTTTATTAAAACGTGATAAACTGCTCATCTCAATGAGATTGGCTTGAAGCAAGTCTTTTCAACTTTTCAACTCATATTTGCGAGTGGGATAGTTGACACATGGCATGCTATGAAGTTCTAACGCTATCTTAGATCTAATAATATTCATATTTACAACAGAAAATCAAAATTAGTGGTGTTGGATGATCATCATGGGACATACTGAGCAATCAGTTAGAGCATTGTCGGCACTCTATAATGTCCAAAAGGCAAAGTGTCCACACCATTCTCTGCAATGTATCTCTTGTCATCATAAGGACTCAAGCAGATTTTTGCACATTCAATCTGATACATGGTGTGATTATAGGATCTCATCATATTGAATTTTTCAATGTGTTCACAACATTCAATCAGCGATTTCTTGTATAAATTAAAATTAGGTTTTCTACATTTCACTCCAGTCTATACACCCATTGCTACACATTTATTTACAGGTTCTTCATTCTCATTACATACTAAGTATGAGTAAAGTTTAGATCGAAGCCCAATAAATTGACGGATGGTTCTGAGGCTGTCTCATCCTTGAACTTTCCTACAACTTTATTTCTCTCCAAGGAAAAGCAGGGGTGGTAAGGGGGGTAGCTACTAGTGTCGAAAAGGTTCAAATTTTCTTTAATCGACTGATACACATCCTCTACTTTTACATTTAAAAGAAAACTATCGGTATCGGTCTTATAGAGTTCTACACAATCCCACGGTATAATTTTTTGTAATTTACAATAGAAAAAATTGTATATATGGAATTCACTCAACTCCAGTACAGAAAACCCGGAATAGATAGGCTTGTCCATTTTTAGTTCCAACTTACGAGAGAAAACTGCGATCACGTTCAGACTAATTATTTGCCAGCGTTTGCATAACGGATTTGGAATGTACTTATCTAATTGTTTTTCATCTGCAATAATTTTAACATTGATATGCTTGCAAACTGATTGTATAGTCTTACCAAAAATCAAATTGCAACAGGCCTTAAAAAAAGATACTTCAAATTTATTTTTCGCAGTCTGTCTATTGCAGATATTGAAATCGATGTAGCTTCTCAGCCAGGGAGATTAGGAGAAGCTAATTACGCGATGTACTTTCATTAATTGCAAACCGTGCTGAAGGTAGAGTTTTAAATTGAGGTAGTGGACAATATACTTTTCACGGTCAAAAAGTGTGTTCATGAGCTTTTTGGTTCCAGTTTGACCGTTCTCATTTGTTTGATAGTTTGACAGCAATTCGTGTGGAGGTGTTTGGTGGAGAGGTGCGAGTAGGAAGCTGGAATGCTTATCATGTAACTCTCTTGGATACTTGAGATCACATTCTATTACATATCCAGTTTCTGAATTGCTGTCCAAATTCGCGAAATCAAGCTTGGAAATTTCTTCCTCTGTGAGGAATTTGAAATTTCCAACAGGTAAGTTTCGACTCATGGCCTCCAAGTATAAACTGTTCACATCAATATAAAGGAGATAATTACTTGGTTTTGAGGGGTCGTATGTCTCAGGTAGATGCTTGTCATTCACCTCACAATAACGTTTACCGATAAATGACACCCCGCCACTCATCCCAGCTTCAAACATGAGATGCATGTCAGGATGTGTGATCAACTCTAGTTCGACCTTAGTGTACTTCAACATACAATTCCAGGTAAAGTGCGCGAGGGAAACAAAATGGGTGACATCAAGGCCGTATGAGCTAAAAAGCGTAGACCTCATAGATTCAAAAACTTCCGCTAATAGCAACACATCCAAACATAAATAGAAATTGTGATATTCACTGAGTGATTTCAGTTTGAATGTCGAGAACACTCTTTGTGCATGCTCATATTCTTTGTGAGACAGAGGTGTATCAGTTGAATCATTATGAAAACATTCGATGGGAGGAAGTGATATTTCTGCGAATTTTTCGTGACAACTCATGTATGAGTAAAGATATATTCCTTTTTTCAACAAGAGATGTCTGTGTTCACGTGGCGGGTCATGAAACACTGAAAATAAACGTTCAAACTTCTTTTCCATGTCTGAACTCTACCAAATTACGCACCAATACTTCCAAGGATTCACTCATAAACTTGTGGGAATCTAAAAATTTAATTTTGCCCACTGAAAGTGTCAAAAATCTCTCTGACATATTCGCAATGCAGGAAATTCCTTTTTTGCATTTACCAAGCGCTTTCAGAATGAAATGCAAATCAAACCCGGAGAAATTGTGAAAATAACATGAAATGTACTCTGGAGTACAAGCTGATAAATTACAAGAAACGTGGGCTGCACATAGGTAATTTCCGGTTTCATGCGCGTGGTGATGACATTTAATATCGGTGTCTAAGAATGGTTTGGCGCAAAGCCCACAGTTTACCAAATTTTGAAATTTGTGCTCTTGACTTTCGGATAAATGTTGCATCGGAATTTCGTGTTTCATATCCTCATACAAAATGTCACTGAGATCTGTAATTTCCTGAAGAAATTTCTCCATGATTTTTTCATCTAAATTACTCGATCTATGGAGTACAGGTCCGTGAGCGATTTCCCTGTTCACATCGATAACAACAAAACAATACCTGCAGGGAATATGTTGCACTGTTTTCTTTGTATAGCTATGAGTAATTTCATCGGAATCAGATTCATCATCATCATTATTATTGATATTAACAACGTGAGTTTCTAAATCCACGTAAATTGTATACTTTCTCTCCAACGTTGCACCTAGTTTCTTGAATTTAATTGTGTCTCCGCATTTAGGGTATGAAACACGCTGTGATTCAAACTTGGAACAAAGCTGCTCATGTTTCATCAAATTTGCTTTGCCATCACAATTTTAAGATTTGTTTGATGTGAATCTATGAAAACAGAAATTACAAACATGTACTAGACCGTTGTGTTTTGAAAGGTGAGAGAGAAGCTGTGATAATCCGTTTTTCCAGTTTGCTGTATCAATTAAACAAAAATGTGTTTTTCCTGCATCAGCTTCCAACATTAAAAGATTAATTTGATGTTTACGAGTGTGGAAAATGCTCGTGTGGTGGGGGAAAAACTTTTTGTTGTCATATGCAATGACATGAATTGCAATATCCGGATTCAGTATTTCAAATTTCTTAATATCGTGTGTCGTCACTGGAAAATTTACACCTCGCGTATTGAGTGTGTGAGCAAACTTGCTCAAATACTTTACAGTCAAGCATGAATTCCTTGGTTTCTGATGGAAATATGCGGGGACTGACCATAAAAAGCATTTTTCGTCAGACAGATTTTTGACATTTATAATACAATTTTTGTTTTTAAGAAACTGGGGTGTTTGAATGAAACTGGATGTGAATATTGGATTAAATTTAATCACGTTCATATCCAGTGACTCAATTTTCTTCAACACCCAACCGCTGCCATGTCGAACAAAGTTCTCAAAAGATGACAGGATTTTCATTATGGCCAACATGAAATGATCATTAAAATCTTCATAATACTCAAGCACGTTTAGTGCTATGTTGGAGTAACTATGAAGATTGATGAGAGATGAGACAGAATCACTAACCCCTTCATCCATCACCACTAATTTGTACAATAAAACATTTAACACAATGAACCATTTTACATTGCCATCATGCCGTGCCGCATGCTCCCTAATTATCTCGAAAACACGACATTTCGACCTCTCGAGCACGTTCTTGATGCTGATTTCCTCGGGATCCTTGATGTTAATATGATGGCGGACCGTGCTGGAATTCACGCCATGTAGTCTGTATTCCCTTGGCATGATGATGATGTTAGCTTCTGAAAAACAAAAGAATAACTATCAGGATGATATAGAATTAGAGTGATAGAGTACAACTGCATGTTTTTAAATCAGTTGTGAATTAGCATTGGTAGAAGAACGCTGTGTGAAAATGTTATCTCAGGATCAGATAATGTTGCATGAAAGATTAAGATTATGAAATTTGATAAAAGATGGACAAAATCTTCTCAGCATTTGTCAGCGGAAAACATGGCAAAAGAGGGATTTATATTCGCATGTGTACCAGACATTGTGCAGTGTGTATTTTGTCCAATTTATTTGGGAAAATGGGAAGAGAGTGACATACCAGCAATAGAACATGCAAGGTACAGTGAACTGTGCATTGAGAAGGAAAGATAATATAACAATTGAATAGGAGAATTCTGATAATAATATTCTACATCAATATGGAGAAAGATATTTAACTCTCAACTTTTATTTTGAAAAACATCATCGTCATCTACATTGTGACTATTGTAAATCATTATCTGATAAAGCAGACTATTTTGTGAGAAATGGTTATTTCTTACATAAAAATCACTATCTGCAATGTGTCTATTGCAAATATATTATTGAAAATCCATTTGAAAGAGTAATACATTTACCGTTTTGTTTATGTGAAGAGTGCGAGAAAGAAGGAGAAGGAGAAGATTAGTCAGAAAATCCTCCCCTCCGAGGACAAAAATTGTCCTCCGATGACAAAAATTTGTCCTCCGTCAAAATTTTCCTCTCCTCCGACTCCCCTCTGAGGTTAAAATCAAAGTAAAAATGTACTTACATGTGTTGGTTGATACATGAATGACAGGTATCTACTCGGCTATAGATGTGCAGGTATAGATGACTATCCGGCTATGCTTCCTTCTTGATGTAGGCGTGATTGTGTGGTAACCTCTCAGGTATGTTGCCTCGACAAGAGCTCAACTGCTTATGATGTTGGAAACCGAGTTGAGAGGTGAGCACTCCAATGCTGTGAAATCAATGAAATATTTAATAACTGATAATATTAGAAATCACTATCACACAAGATGAGTTCATCATCATCATCAACCTCATCCTCATTCATTCTCCCAGATAGCCCACCAGCACATGAGCGTATCCTCAACTACTGGCAACAGAAAGCTGCCCTCGCTGCCGATGCATCCGCTGCTGCACCTGCTCCTTCTCCACTCACAGTGGAACCACCATCACCGGGGGAGATCGTGCTGGGTGACAGTCCAGTTCAACACTTGGCTCCACCTGCTACCTGGGCACCGCGACATGCGGTGCTAACAATGCTGAGCAACAACAACATGAAGCAGAAGCAGGGGAAGAGGAGGTTGGTGTTTGACGAGCCTGAGGTTAGCGGGGATGAGGACGAGACAATCTTCTCACAAACAAAGGTTAGTTTCAACAAATATTATCAACTTGTATGTGTACAAATTTTTATAAAACAATGGATCATTGGAAAAAATCTGTACACATACAAGTCTTTGATTATTATTATTATTTGATAGCAAAGAATTATTGTTAAAAATAATCACTCATGCATAAATTATTTGATAGCAAGGAAATATTATTTGAACTGATCAGAGATACAATTGAATTACAAGATATTATTGTTAAAAGTAATCACTCATGCATAAATTATTTGATAGCAAGGAAATATTATTTGAACTGATTAGAGATACAATTGAATTACAAGATATTAGTGTTAAAAGTAATCACTCATGCATAAATTATTTGATATCAAGGAAATATTATTTGAACTGATTAGAGATACAATTGAATTACAAGATATTAGTGTTAAAAGTAGTCACTCATGCATAAATTATTTGATATCGAGGAAATATTATTTGAACTGATTAGAGATACAATTGAATTACAAGATATTACTGTTTAAAGTAATCAGTAATGCATAAATTATTTGATAGCAAGGAAATATTATTTGAACTGATTAGAGATACAATTGAATTACAAGATATTATTGTTTAAAGTAATCACTCATGCATAAATTATTTGATAGCAAGGAAATATTATTTGAACTGATTAGAGATACAATTGAATTACAAGATATTAGTGTTTGCGGATTCTGCAATACATAAGTTATTACTCACTTTGAGATTGTGTAGTGAATCTATTGATCAAGTTCTCTAGTATGATTTGACGAATCTGATTTGATGATAATCTGAAACAAATAAGACACTAATTAAATATTTTCCAACAGAAACGTGCTGCAGTGGAGGACGGCTCATCACTTGTCCCCCTGATGAAGGAAGTGCAGAGAGCAGAGGAGGTGGAGGATGAGTAGGGGGAGATGGACTTTGTTCAGCTCATCAATTACCCCGCACCCAAACCCTGGGTGCCACTGAGAGAGTTGAAAGAGGATGTACCCTACCCCATCATCAGTGTGAGGGAGCATACCAATAAACATTGATGATGTGTTATTTTGAAAATTAGCAATGTAGGAAGCAAATTGGTGTGTGAGGTGTATTTACCACAACGATTTGCTTCCTGCATTAAGGCAGAAAAAATTGTAGAATTTAATAAAATTTGTAAAAATTTGGTCATGGTAGTATCACATAAGTTGGGGAATTGGACTGATATAAAAATTGTTAAGCATTAACAGTTTTTATATCTATACAATTCATCGACTTATGTGTTACGAATTGTATAGATGTGTGTGTTAAGGTAGTATTGGTAGTAGTGAATAAATTGTGTACATATTTTGATAAAAATTGTTTTTAATTCTTACCTGTTTACACTTGTTGTTGTTGTTGATGATAAGTTCACAATGAATAGTAGAAACACAGACAGAAGAAGAAGAATGGTTCACCTTCCACCTTGCACTCTGTTGTGACTGATATGTAAATAAGCTGGGCTCCCCTTTTATAGTTTGTTGCGAACATGCACAGTGCCAAGCGTCTTTACTACTACACACACACATACACACACACAGCCAAGCGGTTTCGGTGAGTTGATGCATCGCTCTCTCCCACATCTGTTTTGGCACGCGTTCCTACAGATATGGGCAGGTCCGATGACATCATTTCCCCCTTTCAAATTGCTTTCACCTTTTCAGATTTGTTATTTAAAATAATATTCTTATCATTCAAACGATGCTATAAGCACATAGCAATCTGATAGTGTGTGAATTCATTTCCAACTCAATTGAAAATTAAACCAATTCAATTTTCTTTCAATTAAGTTAGTGTATTGATTAATTAAGTAATTAACTTCAGTTAATGTTCAACCATTGAGTTGAAAGGTAAGAAAATGGTATGTAGGAGAAAGCAAAGTCCAAGGAAACGAGGTAGAGGAATCTTGAGTTCAGCGGCAAAAGTTCTTAAGGGTGTGACGGGTATAGCAGGTAATGTGACATCCACTATTCTAAATAAGCTCATTGACCTTCAACAAAATGAAATCCACCTCCCTGGGGGCTATCAGTATTGCGGGCCGGGGACCAAGGTTAATGAAAGGTTAAAGAAAGGTGATCAAGGTATAAATTCATTAGATAGAGCCTGTAAGGTACATGATATAGTGTATACACGAAATAGCGATAATAAAACTCAAGCGATAGCTGACAGAGCTCTAGCAAACACAGAGTGGGAGATATTCAAAAATCCAGAAACACCCCTTGCTGAGAAAGCACTTAGCTATCTTGATACAAACGTCATGAAAGCTGAAGCAGCGTTTGGTGGGTCTTTGAGAAAGAAGAAGAAGAAGAGGAAGAATGAGAGGAGAAGTTATAGTAATGATATTAGATGCAAAGCTATAGCTCAGTTGAAAGAGCATATTGCAGGAAAAGGGTATTTTTTGAAACCTTTTCCTGGTATTAGTTGGGGGAGAGTTTTAATCCCACCCCCTTTACCACCACCATCATCATATGGTGTGAGTTTATTCCCCCAAAAACAAGTTAAGAAACGTAGAACAACAAAGAAGAGTAGGAAGAAGAAGAAGAAGAAGAAGAAGACATGAATATTGAAGGAGAATTGAGTAATTATGATTTGATTGATTGGTAGAAATTATTACAGATTCGGCTAAGAGGTATATATATGCTAGATGCATTACCCAAAAAATTCTAAAAAACAAGAATGGTATTGTGAATTTAGCAAGGGAAAGCAAGGATGGCACGCATTGGGTTGCATATAAAGAAGTTGGTTCTAATGTTTGGTATTTTGATCCATTTGGAAATTTACAACAGCCATACGAATTGGACAAATATTGGAAAAAAGAAATTGGAGTGAATATATTTTATAATGTAGAGCACATGCAACCATTAAATAGTGATTTTTGTGGGCATCTTACATTATTGTTTCTTGCAAATCAGTTGTAATTAAGTGTTTGTGCTGAACACACATTACAAGATGGTTGTTATTACAGATCTAACACAAGTAACTTCTATGAACATTTACAAGAAATTATAGAATTGGATAAAAATTGTCAATGGGAAATTGGATTGATTAATTTTTGTAGTTACAACAGTATTGCAAATGTTAACAAAGGAACAAATTCCAGCTTCAAATATGGTGATAGATTAATTGAGCTGGATACAGGTGCATATGAAGTTGAGGATATTATAAAATCTTGAAAGAATAAATTGAATATTGATGAGAAGAAGAATAAACTTATTATATGTGCAAACACAAATACTATGAAGATTGAAATTCATTCTGATAAAGTTATTGATTTAACACGTGCTGATTCGATTGTTAAGATACTTGGTTTTGATAATGTTGTTTTGCAAGCAAATAAATGGCATTATTCCCAGCATTTGGTTAACATAACAAGCATTGGCAGTATTGTACTCGAGTGTAATTTAGCATATGGTAGTTACTCTGACGGAAAACAAAAACATATAATCTACGAATTTTTGCCAAAGGTTCCTACCAGTTATTTAATAAACGAAGTACCATCACCAATTATTTATGTACCTTTGAATACTCATCGAATTCAAACTATTAATGTAAAGATAACAGACCAGAACGGATCGTTTATTGATTTCTGTGGAGATACAATTACAATTAGGTTGCACATATGTGAAAAACAAAAGTAAACGTAATGGGTTATCTTCTTTTCAATCCACGTTCAAATAAGACGTGTCATTAGACACGTCTTATTTGAACGTGGATTGAAAAGAAGATAACAATGTCACAATGTCATTAGAGAGACGAACGTGAGAGCGTCAACACTTAAAAACAAACGTGCTTTGTCAGCTAAAAGTGTGAGAAGTATTAGAAGAGTTAGGTTTTATAGTTGATTGGCGGAATGTTAGGAGGAGGAGCTGCAATTAGTGAAATTCTGGACATGGAGACAGAGCTTCAGTTTTATAATGATATAACCAAATTCGAATTTCACACTCATACAGTTTATTCGGGACAAGAAATAAAAAACTCTGACGAGGCATGTATTGGTATAAATTCTTTAGATGTCTATTCTTTACCTTGCAAATCATTTATATTTATTGAGGGAACAGTTAGCTGTACAAAACCGGGAGCAGACCCAGCTTGTCCACCGGTTGCGGCAGACTATAAATTAAGCAGTAACGTAATCGGTAACCTTTTTGATGAAATATGATATGAATTAGCAGGTCGACAAATTTCTAAATCATTGAAACGAGTGGAGGGAACATATTATAAGAATGCCAATGGAAAGAATTCCTTTAAAAATTTTAAATTACCATCCGATAGGAAAAAGAGACATTGGTAGACCTCGGAAAAGATGGCAATAGAGGAAATCAAATAAGAATATAGGAAAAGCTGATAAAGAAATTCAAAATTAATAACATTTTATACTTGTATAAGCTATAAATTTTAGATATAATATATTCCTCAAAAACATTTAGTTTTTTTGTAGAATGCTGTTGTGAGTCGGAACAGGCAAAAGCCTAATCCATGAAGGGAAGAAGAAGAAGAAGAAGATTGATTGGATTAACATCTACAATTAAAGCTATACTAGTGAAGAATACACTCGATAAAAACACATATCAGTTGGCTGGTTTTGACAGAGCAGGATATGCGCTAACAGATAATAAATTCACTTTCTGTGTACCACTGAAATTAATCCAAAGATTTTCAAAGAATAATTTTAAATTTGAAACAGGAACTCGTCTTATTGAGGTCACCGACAGACCTAAATTGTGTTGAGTCCACAACTGGAACAAGCATTAGTGTGAAAATTACAAAACTGCAATGGAGAATGCCCTACATAACTTTAGAAGATCACGTAAGACTGAAATTTTTGAGACTGCTCGATGCTGACACTCCACTGAAATTAAGTTTCCACCATTGGGAAATTTGTGAATTACCAAATTTGCAAAATTCACTTAACCATTCTTGGGCAGTCTGCATCACATCGATTTTTGATAGTCCAAAATACGTTATAATTGCATTTCAAACCGATCGTAAGAATAAAATTAAAAAATCAATATCTAATTTCAATAGCTGTGGTATTTACAATGTTAAAGTATATTTGAACAGTGAGTATTATCCATATGAAAATCTGCTAGGTAAAAAGGAACTATTATACAGAATGTTTTTGGATTTCACTCCCTCGTATTATAATCATTCAATCAATAGCAAACTTGGAACAGAATCGACTTTAAGATTTTTTGTGATTCAACACCGCTGGTTGTTGTGGATTGTTCATACCAAACAAGTCATTTGAAATCTTTGACAGATTTTCATATTGAAATGGAATTTATTACTGCAGTACCTGCAAATACTTCCGCTTATTGCATTTTAATCAGCGATTGTGTGATGGAGTACACACCAGGGATGGGTATCAATACATCAATGTCTAAAAACATTGATGTTTCAACACCAAACTGTACTTTACTGTTCTTTTACTGTTCTTTTACTTTACTGTTCTTTTACTTTACTGTTCTTTACTGTACTTTTCAAACTTTACTGTTTGATGTTTTTCACTTATCGATGGTTTTACCTAGACATCGGTCATCAGATGTTTTTCCCAACTAAAAAGAAGAAACAATTCTAATTTTTTAATTTGATACAAGTTTTTTTTTTTTGTTTGAAGGGGATTATCTTGAGAGCAATAAGCAATAGTAACAGAATTACAATCATTATCTCTATCATATTTAGTGTAGTATTCTGTTTAGTGTTTTTTTATGAATATAGATCACTCTTGTGAAAGATCTCACATAAGTTTTGATTTCCTGCAGATTGCTATTTTTATTTTCCAATCAGGCTCTCTGTATTTTTATGTGAGACTGTTGGATACTCTTGAAGATTCACATTACTTCTGTGGCCCGTGTCAAGGTTAGATAGTTAGTTTTTTAGAATTGAATAAGAGGTCGGATTCTTTGTTTCTTAGGAAGAAAGATTTTTTTCTTACTACAATTATTTCCTCAACATGTGTTTAACACTAATTAATCTAGCTCTGGAAAAGAGGTCCTTGTATTTTAAGGAGTGCAGATATCCATATAAAAAAACTTAATCCATTTTCATTTCCTAAAAAATCTATCAGGTATTGAATGAATACGATATGAGTATCAATGATTGCTAAAATTAGCTTAGGGTGAAATTTCAAGACCGAATCCTCAAGGATATCCCGAGAAGTTTCAGACTAAACCATGAAGATGACAAATCTTGTGAACTAGAGTCTTTCTAGTCACAACCTGACTTCAATTATTCGAAAGACTGTTACTTGAATACCACAAGTCCAAAATTGCTGTGATTCCAGTTAGTAACTGTTGGAATATTGGAACAATAGCTCCAGATAAAATAGTAGTCACTTTAGAAGCTCTTTTTGTGCTCTACAATCTGAGATCAGGTATAGCGATCTATCTCATATTCCAGGTACACCTGACAACAATGCTTTTTGTATTGTGAAAAACACCTAATTTTCATCTTCAAGCATCATCACCAACTACATTGTCCTCACATTGATATTTCGCACAACGACATAAGTTCTTGAGATTATGTTCTATGAGAAACACCTGTAAGATACACTTCATTTCAGTATTTCCTAGTGGAGAGGCGCGCTTTAAGGACACCTAAAGGATCAAAATTTCAAACACATAACTTTTGACACAATGCTCAGATTTCTTTGTACTACACTTCATCCTTCTCGGTTCGTCACAGCGGTTCAAAATCATGCATAATAAGTCAAATTCGGTCGAAAAATGGAAAATTGATTGTTGAGTGTACTTAAGCCCATATTCCAATACACAGAAAATGACCAATTTCTATATTCAAAGTTGCATGTCCTGTGAAATACTTCTGATAAAATTTACAAATCTAGTGAGAATGTGAAAATTGTCCCCCTCTACCCACTCCAATAAATAATACTTTCGATTCCAAAACAATTTGGAAGTTAAGATTTTAAAAATGGTTGTAATGGGGTATTTAAAATCGTATTATATTGGGGTTATATTATGTATGGTATTATAAGGTTGTGAGAACAACCCTAGACATTATGGTAACAATTTATAATAGGGGAATCGCTTGGCTTGCGAGAGGTAAAATTGATCTAACTCTATAACTCATGAGAAAGGAACTATATTTTAAAATAATAAACAAAACAGTTATATTTTGGAGAACTAAGTAATCGATTTAATCAAATTGTAACTCAAAATGAAACTGGAAACTTAAATAAAAATAATATTGAGAAAACTTTTTAAACAAACGATAGAATAATTACAGGATTTGCCTTCAATAAAAAAGATGAATAATATATAATAATAAAATTGATAATATTAGCTCACTGAACTCACTGAACCAGGAAAATGGTGTTTCGGAAAAGAAGGGTAGAGCCGGGCCCGATTATCTGCTGTAGATAGCTCCAGGTCCCGTCCTCGTAACCGACTGACTAGAGCCTCTCATTTTTTTCATAATTTTACTTGTCATGAATTTTCACCGTCGTCAGCAATTTATCTATTCATTGTGAAAATTCATGACAAATAATAAAAATTATGTAGTTCTATTACATCCCCGGGTCCCCCTAAACTTCGGCCCGAAGTTATCGAAAAAACGGCATCTCTCTAAGTTAATTTTTACACATTTCAATAATATTTCAAAAATTAAAGTCAAAATTACCGCAAGCTAAAATTATTATTATTATTCACAATATTATTCTAATTGGATATTTATATGTAACATAACTTTCAATGAATACCTTAAATCTATGTGAGTGCCAATTCATAAGCTAAATGCAAGTGATATAAATTACATTATAGTGAACTAATTCATAAAAAATCAAACTTAGCCTAACACATCAATCAACTTCCAATCAACAATTCAATACATTCATATCTGAATAAGAATTGAATGGAAAAAATTTCAATTATATTGATGAATAAAATTAAACCTACAAAATCTACGAAAGTAATAAAATTGAATCATAATGCAAAAATCAAACATCAAGTCCGAATAGTATTCGAGTAAGCAAAATAATATTGTGAACCTTGAAAATAAGAATAATAATAATAATTGAAATAGTTTATCTTCTAATCTGGGAAAATATTTGAATCGATAGCATAAAAGAGTAAATGGATACAATAATAGTGAATAAGTAATTATTATTTGCATAGTTTCCTATATCCTAACCCATTATTTTAATGATTTCATTACATACTACTTTACTAAAACACAATATATTCTTAAAGCTCCTGTGGGTAGTCCACAATTGGAGTACGTTTCGGGACTCTCAGTTGATTTGCTTTCTTCTTAATATAATTTTGAAGACATAAATACAAGAATATAACAGTTATCAGTGTTTGCCAGACAATAATAATATAAATGATCAGTTTATTGTTCACCCCTAACAAATCAAAGTTATTTGGCATTTCAACATGATGGAAAATGTCTTCTGAGAATGAGTTGTGCTCTTCAAATTTTGAAAAATTCAAGTGCCAATTTTCATTTAAATTTCCGAAAGGTTTAAGTACTGAGGCAGAGTCTCATGTTTAAAAATTGGGATGCTCAATTTAGATAAATTTGTCCACATGTGAGGAATTAAGTTATTAATAGCTGGAGAAGGATGGGAACGGGAGTCGCAAGGATAAAGAGTGCTTATCAGTACGTCGCCGTTGTCGTCTTGAAGTTCGCAGTTGCAAGGGATGTGGAGTGATAGGGTTCCTGGACTGTTGCTTGGGACCTCAGTTGTTGAGTTTTTACAGCGAATTGTCGTCTTTTTGCCGGTGTTGTGGAATAGGAAGGTGTCTTCTCGTAGGCGAGTGATTAGGGTTTGATTGTCAGTTGCTTTACAATCAAATTTGCAGACTTCTCGTAGCTCCGATACGTCTGCTTCTGATGTTAGAAGGTGGAGACAAGTGGCTTGGGTGGCGGAGTTCGACATCTTTTTCCTCGGAATCAAGCAGAGGCCTTTCTGCTTGAACTGGCAATCGTCTTCTTCGTCATCTGACAGGATTTGCAGTTTATTTTCTTCTCTAAGTATCAGGTGATGTTGGGAGGTCAAACGGCAGGTATGACCATTCCAATGAAGCGGGATAGATTGCAGGTGGAATAATGAAATAGTTGAATTTTTCTTCTTTATTGGTATTTTGAGGGTAACCAATAGTTCGTTGTCGGATTTTCTGCAGGATGTTAGTTTCAAGTTTCGAATTTTATCGTTGTCTTTTGTTGATATGGTGAAGTTTCTCTTGTTTATTTTCTTTTCGAGTTCTTGAAGTCGATTGTTTAGGTCTTCTTTTGAAATGACGTGATGAGAAAGTTGTTGATTGTAGCATCTCATGTCGATTTCATTGTAGTTGTTAGATAGAGTCATCATATACATGAAAATAGTAGTCCTCAGTTGTGTTTTCAGTACATCGGTTGTAGTATTCCCTTTCTGAAACTTATTCTGTTGGTGAATGATTCTTGCCAAAGAATAAGGTCATGCTTCATGTTGTTCAATACTTTCTTCACGTTCTCTGCCATGCCGTTCATCTTGCGTGTGTTGTCTATCAATTCGACATGTTCAGCGTGAACGAAGTCTTGAAGATTACTGAGATGAGAAGTGATGTCGGTTTCGGTTTTCACGTATGCGCCCAATTCTTCGTCGGTAGCTACTCCGCAACACCAGTTTAGGACCGCCCCGATCGTATCGATAGAGCGTTCGCGGCGTGGTAGTCGATTTTCGCTCTCAGCTGGAGTGTTGTCGTCATCGCTGCCAATGTAAATGCCGTCTTGTAGTTGTAGAAGTTGCAGCTCCGTTCGATGAATCTGATCAAATACTGCACACTCCGATGAGGAAGGGAAAGGACATGAGTCAATTTTTAAAGGAGTACTCAGAAGGTTCCTCATAACAAATAAAGGATTTGACCTAGGAATACTGAATGTTATTGGAACTGTGGACTCGTAAAATACTACATTGTGAATTTCTTTAAATAGAGCTCCGTGAAAAAGAGAAATTTCTTGAGACAATACCGTACAACATATTTCTACAAATGCTAAGGAACAAAGTATTATGGTATTCATTTTAAAAATATTATATCAGTTAGTACTCTATATTAATCTATCAATGAACAGTTCGTATAAGATATCAATTTTATAAACAATAATTACTAGTAAAATCCCCAAAAACCCTACAAATAGATTATGTAAATGGTCAAATTAATAGCTATTTCTTATATTCCAATCGTAATCACCTACTGGAATTGATTATTTCATTAACATCAATACAGATAATATTGTTATTAAAATATTTTATTCACATAAATAATCTTATAAATAAATAAATTATTATATCAAGAATCATCCGTTTCTGAAAAAGAGAAACATTTTATTACATACGAGTCAAGAAAATAATATTCAAGCATAAATCGTATTTGATGATTTTCAAATAGCATTCATTCATAAACAAAAACGTGAGAACAATTCACATCTTTTAATAATGAATCATCGTTAGAATGTCTAGTAAAATTGTCTATCAGAGCTCAATTATATTTCATTGTTTCATCGAAGTAGAAATCCAATTAATTAATTGATTGATTGAAAACTGCATACTATTGTGATTTGAGAATCATCTCGATATCTAGTCGTGAGAAAATGGATTTGATCGCTTCACAAGTCAATACTGATCTCGCAAACAAAATTCTCTAAAAATTCAGTTGTAAGCATGATATTGTTTTTCAATGATTTGGAAAATAAATAAATTACATGAATGTTTCATCTCGATTTCTTCTCATCAATTGTCTTTTTAATTAATGAAAGGCAAAGATTTAGGATGAGCGAGGTATAATTGCTAGCATAAAGAAAAGTGCTGGAATAAAGAATACAGTTAGACAATAAAACAATAAACACTTAATTGATGGGATCTCGTATGAAATATTTTTTCAATTTATCTACATGAAAAGCTACATTTTTATAAGTACCTCGTAGCGGAAAAAATATCTCATAGACTTCATCTGTTACTTTCTTTACTACTTCATATGGGCCTGAATATTTTTTGACTAATTTCCTAGACTGTCCTTGTCTTACATCAGGATCGTGGACCATAACTAAATCTCCTGGTTCAAAAATGCAATCTGTTCTATTCCTATCGTAATAGTATTTCTGTTTTTCTTGTGCATCTGATAAGATTGATGGTATCTGTTCTCGCACTTCTTTAAGATTTGCTAATCTCGCGTCTAAATGATAAGTGACGTCGTCATTTTCGGGAAAGATTTTCAAATCTAAAGGAGTAGTGGCTTCAAAACCGTGCAATAAGAAAAAGGTGTATATTTCAAAGAGCATTGTTTCGAAGTATTGTATGCGAATAAAACTTTCGGCAGCATTTGTACCCACAATTTCCTATTATCGGCTACGTAAGCTGTTAGCATCTCTTGAATTGTCCGGTTGGCTCTTTCGGCCAGACCTTGACTTTGGTGGTGACTTGATGATCCTAATATGTGTTTGATTCCAAGCTCAACCATAAGGTCATCGACTTTTTTATTTACAAAATGTGTACCTCTATCGGATCGAATTTCTTTTGGAACGCCAAATCGGTATATTAATTTCCATAAGCATTTAGTGGTATTATTTGCGTCGGCGTGTTTACAAGGTTCAGCTAAAATATATCGGGTCGTTAAGTCAACAATCGTTAGAATGTATGAATAGCCCATTGAGCTCTCTAACGGACCGATGTAGTCCATCATGATACTTGAGAAAGGCTTACTATCACACTTGATGGGTGATAAGAAACCTTGAGGCTTCGTAGTAGGGGTTTTTCTCTCTTGGCAATTTTTACATGATCTTACATAATTCGCAATGTTTTCATACATATTTTCCCAATAATATTTCGATGATATTTTCTCATGGGTTTTATAAATGCCGGTATGTCCACCTGTTAAGGAATCATCATGGAATGTTTCAAGGATTTTATTGATAAGAGATCGGGGTACGAGAAGTTTCAATTGATTGGTATGCCCATCAAATTTCTTCAGATAGACAATGTCTTTTTCGATCGTGTATTTTCTCGCCTTTCTAATCGTAGCTGTATCACTATGATTAGGGTTTCGTATTGCATCATATATTTTTCTTATACTCTCATCATTTTTCTGTAAAGTCTTTATGTCTATTTCTTCTATTTCGAATATATTGTAGTTTTCGTCCTTTGTGAGATCAGTTATATCCTTCTCTAGTGGATATCTACTCAGGGCATCAGGTACGTGCATTTGGGCTCCTGGTTTATATTTCAAATCAACGTGAACTCCGTTAATTTCATAAGTAACTTACTGACTCGAATACTGGGGTTTTTCCAAGTTTTATAGTATTGCAAACTAGCATGATCTGTGTAGATTGTAAATAATCGGCCAATTAAGTATTGTCTGAAATAATTTACACAATACACTATTGATAGAAGTTCAATCTCTCCTACTGCCCAATTTTCTTCATGTTTTGTCAGTTTTCTGGAAACAAAAGCTACTGGATGTAATTTTCCATTGTCATCTGGCTGCGAGATAATGCCCCCTATTCCAACTCGAGAAGCATCTGTGTGTACCACTACCTCCTTATCATTATTAAAATGATGAAGTACGGGTTGTGATAAAAGTTTGCTTTTTATTTCCGAGAATGCGTTCTGCTGATCTTCTTCCCAAGTGATTGGTTTATTCTCGTTATTTTTAGATATCAGATTTGTTAAGGGTCTTGCAATTATAGCGTAGTTTTGAATGAATTTTCGGTAAAATCCACTAAGACCAAGAAATGCTCTGACATCTTTGACAGTTTTGGGTATAGGGTATTTTTCGATAGCTTCCAAGGTTTCGGAAGCGGGTTGTATCCCTTCCTTTGAGACAGTGTGTCCAAGTACTTTAATTTTTCGGTAGAAGAAGTGACATTTAGATGTATTCAATTTTAGTCCTACGTCTTGCAATCTTTTCAAGGTTTTCTCGAGCTGTTGATATTGCTTATCAAATGATTCTCCATAGCTAATGATATCGTCCAAGTAAATCAAAACTCCTCTATACAATAATCATTGAATACTTGGTTGATTGCTCGTTGGAAAGCATTTGGAGATGTTCTAAGACCAAAAGGTAGTCTTTTGAACGTGTACAGCCCTTTATGAGTTGCAAATGCTACATATTTTCGACAATCTTCGTGTAATGGCTGTTGGAAAAATGCTTGTCTGATATCTAGGGTGGAAAAGTAATCCGAATTGTCAAGAGAATCAAAAATTGTTTGAAGAAGGGGAAGGGGATATCTATCCGGTAATATTTTCTCGTTCAACATTTTATAGTCTACAACCAATCTGAATCCACCGTCTTTTTTAGTAACTAAAAATGCGGGAGAAGCATAATGACTCTGGGTTTCACAAACTATTCCTGCTTTTATCAATAACTCTACTTGTCTGTCTATTTCTGTTCTTTGAGCGATAGGTAATCTGTACGGTGACTTAGCAATGGGTGTGTAATCTGTAAGTTTGAACTTGTATTCGGGTAATTTCGCTTCCTCGAAATCAATTTCGTTTGTTGAAAATAGGTGTTTGTATTTATTGATGAGTCTTTTCGCTTTGGAATTTTGCTCTGGTGTAAGATCTTTATTAATATCTATTTCACAACCCCCTCCATCGAATAGAACAGAGTCTACTAATGAAACAGATTCGTCGTAATTACAAACTTCTCCTTCAATTTCACCAATAATAGTTTCATGCAACAATCTTATATCTTGCCTTCCTAGATTCAAAATTCTAATTTCACTCATGTTTGTTTCAAAATCATCCTCATTCCAAAGCACATGCAATTTTTTATTATGTAATAACGATTCATTTGGAGTAAAATGGGATACTTTGAGCAATTTTTGTGTTAGATTGACTTTGACATTCACGTCTTTTTGAGCGGGGATTATTGTTTCAAGAGCACATTTGACGAAATTTACGGGATTGGGTATGCAGACTTCTTTTGTAATATTTGTTTCAGAATCGTTGTGTAATCTATTTAATGTACAAATCCACTCTTTATCCATGTCTAATTCGACTATTTTACCATTATCGGTCATTGAAATGATGTTATTCTCATAATCTAATTTCATTTTATATTTTGAGAAGAAGGAATTTCCAACAATAATATCGGCCTGTAAGTCTTCAGAAATTACTAAATTTACTTCGAATTTCCTGTCATGTATTTGAATTTCACTCGAGATCATTCCTGTGATCGGCATTAATGAACCATTAGCTACCGATAAAGCAATACTACTATTTTTCAAATGTTTTAGATCATCGCTACTTAAAAGATTTTTTTGAACTATGTTTACGTTCGTACCGGTGTCAATGGTAATTGATACATCTTTTCCTTTGAATTTTCCATTAATAGTAAGTACTGGGACTTGAATTCTTCTCTCTTTAGTCAATGATCCATTCATTCCAAGTTCGTGCTGAGCATGCATTTCGGAAGACAATAGCTGTTTGAAGTTGGTTTCACTTTCTATTTCGTTAGAGCAATTATTTTCACTTTCATTTGAGTATAACTGATTATTATTGGCATTGAGAAAAAACTGCCTGACAAATTCTATCGCTTTGGATTGTTCATCTTTCATTGATACAGAAGATATTATATTACATGTGATTTCTTCTTTATCAATTGAATTTGGAGAATAATTATCAAATGGAAATTCAGCGCTTTGTTTTTCAAATCCGGATCCCAAGTTCATATCCGATTCGTCTAGGCTCGGGATCCTGTATTCGAGTTTTTTGATAAGAAAAAACAATCGTCTTTCCAGTGATTATTCCTCTTACAGTATGTACAGAATCTAGTCCTATTAGGGTTGATTGGTGTCCTGTAATTGACTGATGTTGATTGTGTGTAATTATTGTTTGTATAAGGTTGTCTTTGGAAATTGTTCTGATTTGTTTCGTGTGGGAAGACGTTTCCGCTCCTATTTCCAAACTGTCTATTAGGATTAGGATTATGTGATTGTGTGTTTCTGTCGCGATCATTGTAATTATTATTGTTTGAATAAGGTTGTCTTTGGAAGTTGTTCTGATTTGTTTCGTGTGGGGAAAAGTTTCCGCTCCTATTTCCAAACTGTCTATTAGGATTGGGATTTTGTGATTGACCTACATTTCTACTCAAATTTTTCACCACAATACTCAGATCGTTCAATTTCTTTTCTAAAGTATCTACTACATTTATTTTTTGGACAGGCTGTTCGATTGAAGCATTATGCATTCCTAACTTTTTGTCTAGAAGGAAGCGAGATCTTTCATATTTGGCGAGATTTTTCTCTAAATCTTCAACTGATGCATTGTCCATGAAAGCAACATGTTGCAATGCTCCTACGTCTAAGCCTCTCAAAACATATCCTACTATTCTTTTCTCTGACATTTGAGGCTCAAGAATGTGACAAAGTTTTATTATATCTGCTGTGTATTCTGTGTATGTTTCTGTTGGTAATTTGTTTCTGTTTTCGAGTTTTTGTCTGGTTGTCTCTTCATGAACAGGGTCTACAAGTTTACTTTTTAAGTGGCCTACTGCATCAAGAAATGTCGCGTTTTCATTTTTATCCGAAAATATGTCGAAAATTGCCAATGCTGTTTTCTTGAGGTAGAGGGGTAAATACAAGATTTTATCATCCTCATCCCACTTATTTATTTTTGCTGCCCTATTGAAGGTTTTCAACCACTCGTTGAAGTCTTCACTCTTTGTACCCCCATAGCTTTCGGGTTTCGCAAAGGGTCTTTTATCATTCCCTGCCATATTATTTTCTGGAATTAGGATATTTGCTAAGTTATCGGGAGCTACTGTGTCGTAGATGGGTTCTTGATTTCTGCCTAGCTTGCCTACTATTCGCTCGTAATCGGCTAACATAGGGAAGATAATACGATCGCGTTGAGACAGGGACCCTAACTTAAGTAATCGACTTAGAGCATCTCTAGCTCCTGAATCGTGGTCCACATAAATACAAACTTTTTTTGCCAAGTCAACAGCGAATCTCAAGTATTCAATATTAACAGATTGAGGGATGTGAATACCTAACTGTTTGCCTAGCTCTAATAATTCTGATTTATCCAGAGATTTTACTTTTAAATCAATAGGTAAACGTAATAATGAAACCTCGAATTCACTAGGTGATTGTTCAGAGTCACTAGAACTAGAGCTACTCATCTCAATATAACAATAATAACAATTATCATATTTACCCTGTACGTTGAGAGAATAGAGGACATAATTATACGAGATCAAACACAGAATATAATAATTATGATAATGACCTGAAATGAAAATGTCAATAGATAATTTGAAGGCTAATCTTGTCAATTAATAAACTCTTTCTCATGAGAACGACGCCCAACACCATGTAATGGGGTATTTAAAATCGTATTATATTGGGGTTATATTATGTATGGTATTGTGATGGTATTATAAGGTTGTGAGAACAACCCTAGACATTATGGTAACAATTTATAATAGGGGAATCGCTTGGCTTGCGAGAGGTAAAATTGATCTAACTCTATAACTCATGAGAAAGGAACTATATTTTAAAATAATAAACAAAACAGTTATATTTTGGAGAACTAAGTAATCGATTTAATCAAATTGTAACTCAAAATGAAACTGGAAACTTAAATAAAAATAATATTGAGAAAACTTTTTAAACAAACAATAGAATAATTACAGGATTTGCCTTCAATAAAAAAGATGAATAATATATAATAATAAAATTGATAATATTAGCTCACTGAACTCACTGAACCAGGAAAATGGTGTCTCGGAAAAGAAGGGTAGAGCCGGGCCCGATTATCTGCTGTAGATAGCTCCAGGTCCCGTCCTCGTAACCGACTGACTAGAGCCTCTCATTTTTTTCATAATTTTACTTGTCATGAATTTTCACCGTCGTCAGCAATTTATCGATTCATTGTGAAAATTCATGACAAATAATAAAAATTATGTAGTTCTATTACATGGTGATTTCAGTTTTACATTTTTTTCGTAATTTTACTGTTGATCAAGAGTTTCTAAAACGAGTCTGATACATCATAGAAACTTACGATTGATTACAAATTGTAGATAAATTCATCCTCTACGAGCTCAGTTGCCTAAAATCCATCTTGAATCACTTTTCGCTATCATAGAACTGCCAAAAGCATTAATATGAGAAAAATATCTACAATTTCCGGATTTTTTTCAACAATCAAATCTCACTTTACGAACATATTTTTTCATGAATTGTCTACAGCAGATGAAATAGAAAATTCTATTGTACATATGAAGATCATGTAATAATTTTTATAATAAGGGGTTACGGAGATACATAGCTTTGAATATAGAAATTGGCCATTCCTTATGTATTGAATATGAATAAGTACCTACACTCAACAATAAATTTTCTATTTTTTGACCGAATTTGACTCTTGATGCATGATTTTGAACCGCCTTGGCGAGCTGAGAAGAATGAAGTGTAGTACGATGAAATCTGAGTATTGTGTCAAAAGTAAATTATAAGTGTTTGAAATTTTGATCCTTGAGGTGTCCTCAAGCGTGCTCTACTAGGAAATACTGAAATTAAGTGCATCTAATGGGTGATTCTTACCCATGAACTCATGTCATTGTGCAAAATATCAATGTGAGGAAGTAGTAGAAATGGATGGTTGAAAAACATCAACTCAGGAGTACTATCAACTCAGTTGATGGATCAACTCAGGAGTACTTTCAACTCAGTTGATGGATCAACTCAAGAGTACTTTCAACTCAGTTGATGGATCAATTCAGGAGTACTTTCTGATGAGCACATTCAGATCTAATGAACATATTATAAATACAGTGGAAAGTAACAAAATTTCATTAAGTAATCAGGATGATAAGAGAATTATTTGTGAAGATGGAATAAATACTTTTGCCTATGGGCATTTTTCATTGAACAAAGATTAAAGTAAAAAAATGAACTAAAAATACCGTAAGCATCAATTTTCATAACCATCTTCTTCACTGTTCAGTTTTAATTCATAAAAAAAGTAATATAGAGGATTCGAAGAGTTTGTTTGAGTTCATATAATTTAGATTGTGCTCATTACTATACACTATCAGGATTCAGTTTTGATGCAATGCTTTCATATACTAAAATTGAATTGGAATTTTTAACAGATTATGAAATGTATTTACTATTTGATGAGCACATTCAGATCTAATGAACATATTATAAATACAGTGGAAAGTAACAAAATTTCATTAAGTAATCAGGATGATAAGAGAATTATTTGTGAAGATGGAATAAATACTTTTGCCTATGGGCATTTTTCATTGAACAAAGATTAAAGTAAAAAAATGACTAAAAATACCGTAAGCATCAATTTTCATAACCATCTTCTTCACTGTTCAGTTTTTATTCATAAAAAAAGTAATATAGTGGATTCAAAGAGTTTGTTTGAGTTCATATATTTTAGATTGTGCTCATTACTATACACTATCAGGATTCAGTTTTGATGCAATGCTTCCATATACTAAAATTGAATTGGAACTTTTAAACAGATTATGAAATGTATTTACTATTTGATGAGCACATTCAGATCTAATGAACATATTATAAATACAGTGGAAAGTAACAAAATTTCATTAAGTAATCAGGATGATAAGAGAATTATTTGTGAGGATGGAATAAATACTTTGGCCTATGGGCATTTTTCATTGAACAAAGATTAAAGTAAAAAAATGAACTAAAAATACTGTAAACATCAATTTTCATAACCATCTTCTTCACTGTTCAGTTTTAATTTATAAAAAAGTAAAAAAATATACTATTGTATTCATAGATTCTATTCATTTTTTTTTCAGATGGCAGGAAAAATTTTGAACATCCTTGTATACCATATTACTAGTAAAAGTATACACATTACTTATGATTTGAACTCCAAAAAATGGTAGTTTCAAGTTCATTTGGTAGGACTATAGTAGATATGGATATAGAAGAGGTAGAAGAAAATATAGAATGTAGCATTTCATTGATAATAAATGATGATATTCATTATAAATTAAAAATCAATTTTATGAACTAGAAGTAATAAGAAGTGAATATGAATCAAACCTGCACTATTGCAATATAGATATTTATTTAGAATAAATAAATGTGTTGTTATTTAAATATAATATGAAAATGTTATTAAAATCAAAGATAATATTATGCTCTCATTGTATTTTTCATCAATAAATCTATTACCTATTAGCAGGATTATTGTTTTTTTTCCAATACATATTCCTCTCTATCCTCTTACATCACTTATTGATGATAATTGAAAAAAAATAGTTCTTTAATTGAAATGGGGAAGGACTTTGAAGAACTATTTTTTTTTCAAAAGAATCATCTATGATGCAAAACCATGTATTGCTACTCCTGGTATAATGTGTGTGCTCACAAGGTCACTCATAATAGCCTAATGTTTGTTAGCATAGATAATTTTTTATCATAATCTAATTGGACTCAACTCTTTGGATTATAAGGAAAGCTCAAAAATGGTTATCATTAGCAATTTTATCAGTTCAAAGTAGATATCCACTGTGGTGTAATGGGTAGCAGTCTTATCTGTTATACTCAAGGTCCCAGGTTCGAGACTTAGAGCTGTACTCTTAGGAAAGGTATAAGGTAAGGCAAGTATCATCAAACCTGAAAGATCTACTACACCACAGAGGATATATATATTTTTTTGTTTGTATGATGTCACTGAGCATTCAAGAATAAAATACACATACTAGAAATTGATGATCCTCTTTGATATTTTTTGTTTCACAATATACATATGCTGATTTTTGCAATCATTTTTTCTGTGTGAACAGTTAGCAATAGACTAATGTGTATGACAAGAGTCCTCTTCTATATAATCTACTCTATTCTAGAGTGGTGGTGAGGTAGATGAAAAATAACACATCTAATCAAGATAAGTGATTATTTATTGATATGAAAAGACGCAAATCAGGTGATTTGGACCAGAATTTTGCAACTGCAGATGAGATTAGTCGGTTTTGTGTTGACTAGTTCAGGTCATGATGATGGCTTTTCTGATGAGATGATTGAATTCTTAGCAACTCTTCAGAGAATTCCACTTCTTGGGGAGCATTTTGAATGGATTATTATATGAATTATTATGAATGGATAATTATTCAAATAAGTTGTCTTTTATGGTTTATTATTGTGATAATTGTACTATTGAAAACTAATTATCAAGGAGTTTTATTTTTATTTATTATAATATTGTTTTTATAGTTTAATTCATGCATCATGTGAATCATTTCAAGATTCATTTGATTTGATTATGTGTTATTATATTGTTGATATTGATATGTGAGCTGACGTTGTTGTAACATTTTGCCAATGTTCTAACTACACAATTTATTTTGAATTGTGATTCACCTTGATGTGTAATGGGATTAAATATTGAACAAAAGTAGACCATATGCAACAGACTACTCCTACCACAATTCTGATTGGAACATTCATTCGATTGAAACTACTTAATCAGTTTTGCCAGTTTGTACTTTAATTTTTATTTTCACATAAAACTGATATAAATGTGAGATTCTTGTATCTTTGTGAGTTCTCAGAGTATAAAAGATGATGCTGACAACAAAATGCACTCGGTCTTACAATGTTGTCAGACAGTGAACGTGAACGTTATCTGCTTAATGCAGTGAGTGAGCTTGAAGCTGAACTGAATTATCATGATATAATGACATTGAGTGACTTTTTCAAGGAGAGTGGTCATTTAGAGTTTTGTGCAGATCGTGAATCTCATAGTTGTGCATGCATACGACTCAGGCAGAAGCAGCAGGCTGTTGTTGATGCAGTCAAGGATAGCAACGTTTTCTATGTATGTGATGATCTTCACAACCCATTGAGAAATACTCATGTAACCTCCACCAATGTGAAATGTTTCCTGCTGAAAGTTTTCACGCAAACTATGAAAAGTATCAAGGATAATATCAACAAGAGGGCAATGCATCATTGCCCACCAGGACTTGCAATGAAATTCACTGTCATGTTTGATGACACTTGCATACTGCTAAAATCTTTCTTCAAGTTGGATAAGGGTAGAATGGCTGCTATTGTTAATCTTGAGAAGGTACCCAACTGGAGGGATAAGGATGTGAAGATTGTGTTGAGTGTTCTCAATCAAGACCAATACTACAAGTGTGATTTTATATGCGGACAACAATCTAAATGTCTACTGGGACTGGGTCAAAAGGAGATTAAATTTACAGGATTTACAAAAATTGAGAGTACAGGACATGTGAAACGATTCAGGCTGGAGGATGGAACATCTGGTGATTCAGCTTTTGAGATTAGGATCTACAAGGCTATACGCAGACCTATGCCACTGCCATCTACTGGGGGATATGATGAAGTTGATGGACCATGCATTGTTTGTGAAAGGAATAAGCCATCAGTTGAGCGGTATGTCACCAACAATGATTATAGCCGAGGAGAAAGACTTCTTCAGCTGTATATTCTGTTCAATACTGAAGATTAATTATATGTTTGTCAATAAATACTATGTGTAATGAGCCATTTGTTATTATTGACTATCCTACTTCCTCATTTTCAGTCATTTTTCAGTCACTGTTCAGTCACTGTTTACTTACAGCTCATATAGGTAAGAAATCACCTTACTATACTTTCAACAAAGTACTTGTGAAATGATAGTTCAACCGATTTGATAGTACTCCTGAGTTGATCCATCAACTGAGTTGATCCAAGCTTCTTTCTATTTGTTGGTTCAAGTTAATTGATAGTTCAACCAATTTGATAGTACTCCTGAGTTGGAGGCAACAAGTTCATCAGATCATGATGTTGGCGGAAGTCATGATTAACCAACTTCCTGCATAAAGATAAGTTTATCAGAGTAGGATGATTCCTATTGTATTGAATGACTAACAGTATAGGATGTAATTTATGCTTTATCTCACACCTTGTGCTTACTCTAGAAGTTGAAGGTTGTATGGAATAAAATGTGCAACAATTGTGGTATTACTTGATGTTTATTTACAGTGTATGCATGAAAAAATATATATAGTGCACAAAGATAATATTTCAGTCCAATATATCAAGAACTATCCAGTGATACAAATCTCCTAGTCGATTGCTTATTTCACAAAATCCTCTGCCGAACATGAATTTCAAGATGACTGCTCCCTCGCATAGATCGGTACAGCAGCTTGATACTTCAGTGTCATGGAAGATGTATGTCAATGTCTTCAAGAAGTTTTGAGCCATTCCAAACGGTTCAGGCAGGTCCTTATCTCCAAAGTTTAGGAATGGTTGTATGATCCATTGGTTGCTGGCTACTAGTAGACAGTCTCCACACTCACACATGTCTACTTGCTCCACTGCAGGCTGATGTTGTTACTGGGTCTGGCACAGTGGTAGGAGTTGTAGTAGCAGCAGTACTAGTTGGAGTAGTACTAGCGGGAGTTGTAGTGCTAGCAGGAGTTGTAGTACTAGCTTGAGTAGTTGTGATGATAGCAGCAAGAGTTGTTGTAGCAGTTGCAGTACTCACTGGAGTAGTAATAACAATGGATGCTTGTTCTTCACAGTACGGTGCACAGACCTCAACTGACCTTACAACAACCACTTCCAGAAAGTCCAACGATGTGAATGTAGGGTGAAGACAGGTGTGCAGATTGTATACGCAGTGGACTCGTTTGCAGAGAGATCCCACCACAGCTCATTCCCCAGCCATATTCATGTACCAGTCTCTGATATCGATGTACATTTGATCAATTGCTGACTGATTACCATGTAGAGCAGGAATCCCTGATGTTAGCAGGCACTGTTGCATATGACGGATGTTTGATGTATCCAGTCCGTGTTCCCTTGAAGTGAGAAATTCCTGTGTCCTGTACTTTGGATCCAATGCACTAGCACTGAGTACTAGCACAAGGTAGAGCGCTGCTTGGTACATGCTTGTAGCCACCATGATTGAAGTGGTGTAATGGTTTACAAACAATTACACCTACACTCTACCTACCTACCTACATTCCTTAACCAAACATCTTACATCCCCATATATACAAAGAAGATTCGAACCCAAGTCCTTATGAATAATTCAAACCCGAGTCCTCTAGAATGGAAAGCAGAAGTGCTAACCACTACACCATGGTGGATATCTATTTACTTGTTGTTTATTATGTATACTTTAACAACTATATCCAAGCTCATTCAGCTTCTAGTGAGCTGAAAGTGAACAGTGACTGAACAGTGACTGATCAGTAATTGAACTGACTGACTGACCACTGTGTGGACGACCCCCAACCATGCTCCTGCATGATCAACTTGAGCTAGAAAGATAGGTCCCCCATTGATGCCTCTAATGCAGGTGGGCATGGCCATTATTCTCATTTAGGATAATGATGAGGAGACATCTTGAAGTCCCCCACACAAAGTATTCATCAAAATGGATCTTTTAAAATAATAACCAACAATAATAATAAACAATATAGATTGTACTTACTTTGCTATTCACTAAAAACTGCACTGCACTGCCATTTCACAGTAACATCGGCTGTATGGAAAAGTCAGAATAACCATTTGATCATTGTTGCAGAGGTAAATTGAAGCATGTGGGAAAATCAAAGTCATTGAATCAAGAAAGTTCTCCAAAGATTTGAATGGTTCACAATTTTCTTTTCTATACTCAAACAGTAACTCCACAGTCCACCTGGTGCTCATGGTAAAGATGCAGGAACATGAAGATTCAGAGTTATCTGCTGGCTCCATTGCAAATGTGTGGTACTATTGATAAATGAATATCTGTTTCAATGTTACTGGTATCCAACACTGGAATTAATGTATCCACATAAAATGGTTTCATTGTTCTTGAAACTGGTGAAATCCAGCAGAAATTGCTGTTTTCAATGATTGCATGCTATTCTTAACACATACTTACTTTCAAACGGTACAAGGTTCATTCTTGTTGTTCATTCAAGTGAGTTGAACCTACTTTCAAAAAATGCAAGCTTCTTTCTATTTGCTGGTTCAAGTGAATTGATAGTTCAACCGATTTGATAGTACTCCTGAGTTGATCCATCAACTGAGTTGATCCAAGCTTCTTTCTATTTGTTGGTTCAAGTGAATTGATAGTTTAACTAATTTGATAGTACTCCTGAGTTGATGCATCAACTGAGTTGATAGTTCAACCGATTTGATAGTACTCCTGAGTTGATGCATCAACTGAGTTGATAGTTCAACCGATTTGATAGTACTCCTGATTTGATCCATCAACTGAGTTGATCCAAGCTTCTTTCTATTTGTTGGTTCAAGTGAATTGATAGTTCAACTGATTTGATAGTACTCCTGAGTTGATGCATCAACTGAGTTGATAGTTCAACTGATTTGATAGTACTCCTGATTTGATCCATCAACTGAGTTGATCCAAGCTTCTTTCTATTTGTTGGTTCAAGTGAATTGATGTTCTAGAACCTACCTTGAAGTACTGGTGGAATGATAGTTCAACTGATTTGATAGTACTCCTGAGTTGATCCATCAACTGAGTTGAAAGTACTCCTGAGTTGATCCATCAACTGAGTTGAAAGTACTCCTGAGTTGATGTTTTTCAACCATCCATTTCTACTACTTGAGGAAAAAGTAGATGGTGATGATGGTTGAAGCTGAAAATTAGGTGTTTTCCACAATACAAGGAGCATTGTTGTCAGGTGTACCTGGAAATCTATATGACATAGAGCGCTCTACCTGATCTCAGATTGTATAGCACAAAAATACACCTAGAGGGATTTTGAAATAAACATTTGAATTGTAACAATCAGAAGATATTGTTGATTAAGAACTAAAATTCACCAAAATTGATTTTTTCTTCAAATGTTACTCATTTTTGAAAAATTATAACAAAGTACTCTATCTAACTATTGGAGAGAGAGAGTTCCGAGTGATCTCATTTTTTTTCAGAATTATATAATCTGGGAGAGATTTGGCAGATATAGCTGAAAACTGGAAAATGAGCTGAAAATACAAGGTTTTTGGGCTATCTTGTATCTAGCAGAAGGAAATCTTGCATGAAGAAATTGGTTCTAGACTTCTCTTATGTTCCCAAATAATATATTAACAAATCAGAACTACAATATAAATTGCAAGCACACCCCCTTTTTTATGTCTATATTGACTGGACTAATAGTATCATCCTTAAATGTAGGGCGATAAACAATGTTTAAAAACATTGATGTTCGAAAACATTGATGTTTACTGTTTGATGTTTTTCACTTATCGATGTTAGGATGAAAAAACATCGATGTACAAAACATCGATGTTTTGTCTTTTGATACCCATCCCTAGTACACACCTCTGATGAGCATGGTGAAAGAAGTTCAGTAATTTTATTGATAGAGTGCACTGCACGCAATATTATATAAGGTGTGCACCCTGACAAATTTGGTTCATTATCAGTTTCACCTTTGAACAGGTAACATCTAAAATGTCCTATTCTTTGTGTTCTGATATTTTGGAGAGTAAGAACAAAGTGCAAACTCGGTCTATTGGTATCCAGTGTGATCTTGATTCTGATAGTTTCTATTATGAGCCAAGGTGCAGTACACCGATCCAGAAGCCACAGGAGGTGGAGGAGCAGAAACGGTAGGAGGAGGAGGAGGGGGAGAAAGACAACGGATTCAATGAGCCCGCCGAACAGAAAGAAGTGGACAAGCAGATGACTACAAAAATTGCTACAGTTGATCTTCACTGGTAAAATTATTGTGAATAATTATTGTAAATATATCAAATTATTGTGAAAGAACTTGCCATAATTGATCAGTTTAATAATTATATTGTATTCCATTTCAAATCGCCATTTGCAAAGACGGAATTGAGTGCAAAATTGTATAATGATGTAACATGGTTAGAACGTCACTATCATAAAATAAAATGGGAAGATGGAGATTTAGAATACACTAACTCATTAATACGTGATTACCTTGTAGGTTATGAAAAAAATTTAAAAAAGGAACTGAGAAAGCAAAGTTTTTAAGAAGATTGAATACTAACGTTCAATGTATACCAGAGGATTTTGCAAAACCCAATTTCAGCTTTTTCACTAGTTCATGGTGTTATGCTGTGTGTAACATTCATAAAAATAGGCCTGATGGACGATGTGCTTTGTTCAGTGCTCAACATTATAATTCTTTGTTGTTTAAAAATATGTATCAAACAAATAATTTCATGTGTGAAAACAATCGAATGCAAAGTATGAAAATGGCTGTGATGTACACGATTTCGCAGAAAAGAACCTTCGCTTGTTATGGATTTTTCTTCAACAGAAAAGAGATTCAGTGTGTTTATTGCATTCATGCATTGAGACTGCATAAAGCACGTACATGTTGCCTGTCTACAATTAATGAAGAAAGACCACTTAATTACTCTATAATAGTCCCAGCCTACACTTAGTTTTGTTCATTTGCTTATCATGGACCCGAGAAAGTGGTTGGCTGCTGACAACGAGTTGGAAGTGAGGTTAAAAAACTTTAATGATTGGTATGATGAGTGTGAAAGTGCAATTAGGAAATCAACTCGTAAAAATTATAGTTTGGCGAAACAATTAAAAGACATTTTTCTAAGCACGGTTAATTTAAATGACATAAGAGACTATCTATGTTATTATCGTCCTCATAATTTGTGTATAGATAAGTTAATTAAAATTGAAGATGAAATTATGAATAGTTGTAGTAAAATGTGTAAATGAACTTTTTCTGTGTTCAAATGATTTTTCATTCCAATATTCCACTCACTTTTTAGTTTAGTAGCAGCTCAGAGCTAGACCCAATAACACCAGCACGTGTGCCGCCGTGATCTTTTTATAGAAGTGAGACACACCCCCTTCAGCCATCTGTTGATGCTAACAGTACACAGTGTGCACGTTGTCAATTTATAGAACAGAGACACACACCAAACAGGGGAGGGCATTAACATGCAGTGTTATGGTTTTTCAAAATTCAAAAAATTAACTCGTCTCTTGATGGCAATTTCATTTAATGAATTTGATTCAATTGCGAAGAATATTAAATTTTCAACAGGATGTCAAGATGCTGATTTGCCGTTAACAAAAACAGAAAATGTGCACTTTCTAATTTTATCTGAGATATTTGAATTACTCGATATACTAGACACTGGTCATCTACATTATGATTGTACAAATGATTTGCCATTATCTGTTGTTACAAATTCCGATGAACTTTGGAAATGCTTGTACGATATTGCAGATAAAAAATGTAAAAGAACTTAGAGATTGCGGAGAGGGGGGAGGGGGATTTCGAGCAAAAAAGTGGCCTCACGCTCTCAAATCTCATCTACTGCAGTTGGCAAACTGTAGCGGGGACAATTTGAATATGATGCGAGATGCAACAGATATTATTGGAATATTGAATTATAAAATTCTAATTCGATAAGCAGAAGCGAGTCGAATAATTGAGCAATAGAAATTTTTAATGTATGCTGATATAAAAATCATGAAAGTTATTAGTTGATGCTATTAAGCAGAATAAGTTTTAATTGAGCCATCTGTGATATTTTTCTTGTGTATTTTCTCTTACTGTATTATATTTTGCTTTTATTGTTTCATATATTATTTTTTGCTCTTTGATTTCATTGTAGTTATTTATTGATTGAATGGTGTTCTTTTCATTTTTAATCCGGTCATCATGCATGACCAATCTTGTACTAGTATTTTTTATTATCATTATTGACAAATAAATAGAATTATTAACCAACTGTATTCTTCATCGAATAAGTTGGATAAATCAGATTTATTTAAATGGTTCAATCTAATCACTGAAATCAAATTGACTGAAATACAGGGTCATAGTATTAAGTCGAAGCAGTATTACAACCTCTTCAACATCTATAATTGTGGAGTCAGTCAATGCAGTGGTAAGGATTACCGATTGACAAAGCAGCAGCCGTTTGCAGCAGTTGATAGCGGAATTTGGTATAAGCTCCTCGAAGAGCTGGTAAGAAACATATGGTATCTTTATTTCAGCAGGTGTCAAAATAAAAAAAAAATATTCAAATTTCAAATGTTCTACCAACAGACTGCCAGCTGGGCACATGTAGGTCAAATACGGCTTTACAACTTTCGAGCTAGGATGGAAATATATTTTAAAAAATCTGGTGTGGTACACTCACACAACTTTCCTTGCCGTTATTTGAAACTACGATCAGACTTCTGTATATGTGTATATATAATTGTTTTCAGAGTACTTTTTCTTTGCGTGAATTGTGAAATTCGATGATTTTTTTTAGTCGTCATTTTTTAAAAGTCGTCAAAACAGCTGTTCTACAGCTCGACTATGTGTTCTTTTTATGAACTGCCTACCTACCCACCTCATGCACGAGAAGGAGGTTTCTAAGTCCATTTCCCAAGGATGGGGTGGACCCCCATTGGTTTCCCAGAAAGAAGACTCATGCCAGTTGATAGAGCTGATGAATTATACAGGGTTAAAAAAAACAGGGTTGATGAAATTGAAAAAAATCGGTCAAGTTATTTTTGAGAAAATCGTGAAAAACATGGTTTTTTAGTACGCCGCCATTTTCCTCAAGAATATTACGGAGCTCCTGGAATTTTCCCGGAAATGAGACTCATGCCAGTTGATAGGGCTTATAAATAGCTATCCATGGTATAAATTTGAAGGAAATCGTTAGAACCGTTTTCGAGAAAACCGTGAAAAACATGGTTTTTTAGTCATTATCCGCCATTTTTCTCAAGAATATTACGGAGCTCCTGAAATTTTCCCAGAAAAGAGACTAATGTCAGTCGATAGGGCTTATGAATAGCTATCCATGGTATAAATTTGAAGAAAATCGTTAGAGCCGTTTTCGAGAAAAACGTGAAAAACATGGTTTTTTAGTAATTATCCGCCATTTTTTCCGCCATCTTGAATTGAATTTTATTGAATTTCTTATTGTCGGATCCTCATGGTATAAGGAACTTAAGTTTAAAATTTCAACTCAATCGGTTAATTAGGAATGGAGTTATCGTGTTCACAGACATACACACACACACACACACATACACACACACAGACCAACACCCAAAAATCATGTTTTTGGACTCAGGGGATCTTGAAACGTATAGAAAACATGAAATTAGGGTACCTTAAATTTTTTTGGAAAGCAATACTTTCCTTACCTATGGTAATAGGGCAAGGAAAGTAAAAAATCAGTACACAGGTTTAGCTGAGGTGGAAGAATTTTTTCGCCAAAGATACGCCGATATAGTAACAGGTGTTTTTCGAGAACAAATTGACATAATAAGTTCGGTACAACAAACGTTGTAAGTTCGAAATAAGTTCAGTTCTGAAATCAAATTCGGTACAGAGGTTCCGCTGAGGTCTACATGCAGGCGAGCGAAGCGAGCCCGCTGATCTCATTTTTGGACGATCCAGTCGGGGGTCCAGGGGGCGGAGCCTGAAGCGAGCCTGACGGCTAGTGATTTAATAGAATCAACACTTGCAAACAGTTTGCATACTGAATAATCTCATTTTCTCGAACTTCGAGCTTATTTTCAATTTTAGGTGAAAATGTTACTGAACATTAATTGTAGATTTCTTTTCCACTTGAATTTTTTTGTTTAAAATGTATCTGAAGCCTGATAATTGGGATTCTAAAATCAAACTTTGCATGGATGGGGCGGAGCTCCTGAAATTTTTACAGATATGGGACTTGTGGCAGTTGATAGAGCTTATTAATGACTTTTTTAGGTATAAATTTGATCAAAATCATTGGAGCCGTTTTCGAGAAAATCGCGAAAACCACTGTTTTTTACAACATTTTCGCCATTTTAGTCGCCATCTTGAATTGCATTTGATCGAAATTGTTCGTGTCGGATCCTTATATTGTAAGGACCTTAAGGTTCGAACCCACTAGAACGTATCAGACACGGACCGTGTCAGACCATGCCAGGCACGTAAAATAACAACTATGCCCACTACACCGGATCAACAGCGGTCTATGCCAGTACATTACGCGTATGGTACGCGTATGATACGGGTATGATACGCGTATGATACGCGTATGATGCCCGGTCAGAAGTTGTTGGGAACGCGTCAGTTAGCAAGAGAATGTAGCGGTGAACTGGTTACCAACGCGGTGCATACGCGGTTACAACGGGGTTTGCAGGCGTCACGTGCCATGCAAGGAGCGTTCCGTCACAGACAAAATATACTGGCAGACAAATGTTGACCTGGACGTGCATGGCACGCTCCGTGCTTGGCCGGTGACGGAACGGTCTAATGGGTGCATTACATATCAAATGATGCAAAGAATATTTTTTTGCATGTGTCGGTACGGGCACGGTCATGGTATGATACGTTCTAGTGGGTTCGAACCTTTAAGTTCCTAACTTCAAGTCATTCTGTTAATTGGGAGATGAGATATCGTGTACACAGACACACATACAGACCAATACCCAAAAACCACTTTTTTGGACTCAGGGGACCTTGAAACGTATAGAAATTGGGGTACCTTATTTTTTCGGAAAGCAAGACTTTCCATATACTTATGGTAATAGGGCAAGGAAAGTAAAAAATCTGAAATTTGGGACTTGGAAAAAAAATCCGAATTCCAAAAATTTCATAATTTTGAACATGTGATACACATGAAATGATACCGCTTTGAAGCGCTGAGAAGATTGAGACCAATTTGAACCTGATCCGATAAAGTATTTGAAAGGTAGGTTGATTTTTAGGGTAAAATATAATTTCCGAATAAAGGGCCGCCATCTTGAAACGGGGATGAATTGAAAAATTAAATATACAGTATACGTTTCTACGCCTTGTTTCATAGTACTTGTATACCAGATTTTATCCAAATCGGACCATAACTGCGGTACAAACAGACAGATTCCGATTGACTTGAAACAAAGAATTCGCTTCGTTAATTCAATAATTATTATATCTGATAATTAACAAAAATAAAAATATTCAATAAATAGCTAATTAAAACGTCTTACTTGATTATATTGTACAAAGCTTTGCTTGCAGAAATAATTGAAGATACATTATTTTGGCAAAATCAAATCAAATCAAAATTTTTATTCACAATACAAACAGTTGAGGGTCCTGCCAAACCCAAAGGTTTTTCGGCGGGTGCCCAGTTACAGGAAAAAAATGAGTTACAAAAGATAAATAAACTTGAACAAAATAAATATTACACTTCAAAGATTTTAAGTAAAAAATAAAAGAAAACTAATGCAAAATGAAAAAATAAAATTAGAAATACACATCATATTTTGATACAGAATTAATAAAAAAAGGGAAAAATGGAAATTTATTAGAAAGGAATGAAATAATAAGGAAAAGGGAAAAATTTTTTTTACACAAGTAATAGTACATTTTTATCGTTGAGGCAGGCGGCAGTGACAATAAAAGGAAAATTTCAAAACTTCTGCCAGAAAAAATTGAAAAATTCTAATAATGTAAGCATATACTGTAATTTTTTTAACTTGACGTTTCTTAAATTATGTGTACGTTTGTAATATTATTAGTTCCATAAATTGATTGTGCTGTTATTATTGAGATACAACATTACATCCTTCTTAGTGTAATCACGAATATTTGGAGGTAGTATGTTAAATAAGTAGGGAATTACATAATGTAGGGATCTTCTACCATAAATATTATTGAATCTGGGTAGGTACTACATATATTGACGGGAGATCTTAAATTGTAGGGTGAGGGAGGAGCAAGGAGTCTATAGTATAAATTTTCTTTGTGGAGTATTACAATTATAAATTATACAAATATTTGAATCCCTCTCATGTACAAGTGGACTAAGGCGTTTCACCCTTCAGTCTGCTAGCCCTGCTTGGTTGTTGGTTCGAATCTAGCTTGTAGGCATGAACGTTGATTGGATTCTCTCATATTATTATCGAGTCAGAGTATTGCCACTCAGTCGGTGACCGGCCTCTGATACTCATATGTGTGAGTCCCGCTTGATCATCTCATGCCATTGCTCACGCACAAGCAAAACGCTTATGAAGGCTTCAAATACAATGAAAAAGTGTTTATTATTGGAAATTCAAAAAATTAGGAATTTTTCTTTCACTGAACGATGCCCACACAAGCTTCTAGATTGCACTTTCAATTTTCGTTCGTGCATGGATAATGAGATGAAATCTTAAGCCACACTGAACAAATGTTCGACATACATGTTCGGCAAACATGTTTGTTGAGGAGCTAAGGGACAAACATTTTGAAAAGTTTGGACAATAATATTGTTTGTCAAACAAAAAATTACTGTTTTTCAAAACATTTTCAGTTTTGACAGCTGTAAAACATAAAACCTGTTATTCCCACTTACAAATATTTTGTTTGGTGACGCATCCACACTTGCCACGGGCAAACATTGTTTGTCAAACATAATAAAATTTGCCCGATTTTTTCAACAAACATATTTGTCGATTTTGTTCAGTGTGGACACGGCTTTACACAATGCATTCGCAAACAAATTGTCTTTCAACAAAGGTTTCAATCGATTGAGCTATCGGAATCCAAAATGAATTTACGAAAGGCATTTTGTTACAATTTTGTACGGAATTTTGTCCGTAAAGGGCCCTAAACACCTACGGATTTGGCCTGGCTCGGCTCGGCACGGGCGAAATCCGTGAGTGTGTAGGCGATTTTCTTCCGAGCCAAGCCAGGCCAAATCCGTCCAGGGCTACTGGCGCGGCTCGTCTCGGCTCGGGCGAACTCCGTGAGTGTGTAGGCCTAATACAAATTGAATAGGTCGTGCACAAGTGTACAATGGAATGAATAATGAAATAATGTATTCGACTTTCAATTTCGGTTGTTTTTGAACAAACGGGAAGTGATTTTATAAGGGCATGAAGGAGTTAGGCTCAACTCACACGACTCAAGTCGAGAAGAGACTGCAATTTCTAGTCTCTTCTCGACGCAGCATTTGTTTTTAAATGGTGACGTCGCGGAGACTAGAATCGACTAGTCTGAGTGTCACCATTTGGAAACACATGCTGCGTCGAGAAGAGACTAGAGTCGCAGTCTCTTCTCGACCTGAGCCGCGTAAGTGTGAGTTGAGCCTACTAGCGGTCACAATTCCAACGAGCATCAGACTCTTATACAATCACATTAATTATATATCATTGTGATGACTGATATACAAAGCCAGTTCCCACAAAAACCAGAATAGAGACCATGAAAACAATAAAAGTTTGTAAGACCACAACATTAAAAAAGATCAGTATAGTTTTTAATAAGAACAGCATTTTTATTGGTTCCATTAAAAAAAGTCAATAATTTGACAAATACTAAGATAATAAGAAAACTAAATATATTTCTCTATTTGTTGCGAATACAATTCAAGAACGTTTATTATAAGAGTTATCAAATCTCTCTGCAATTAAAAGTTTCTCTTAGTAACAGCATACTTGTAATATATTCTAAAACTTTGGATTTTAAAACTGAAATGATAATAATATTCTATTCATTTATTTATTGATAAATAGAAAAATTGGATTAATTAATATTAAAACCTTATGAATTGATGCTGGAGATATCTAATGGTTATTCCATCTCTATCCAATAAATAAATAAATATTCTCTTTCATTTTCACGTAAGATTTAAAAATTCAATAATGAGGAAATATAATTTAAAATTATAGTAAAATGAACCTAATATAATAAATTCAAAATACGCTGATTGTTTCATTCCGGTATTAATAGTATAGATGGCTAGTCAAAAAAGTTAAATTCGAAACAGGTTTGTAAGATATCTTGACTTACTGGGGCCTATTTCACAAAGGTACAAGTAATGTTACCAACCATGGTTACGAACAAGTACTTGTAGTTACAAGTTTACAAGTACTCACGTTTAACAAAAATTTATGATCTACAAGTTTACAATTTTACAAGTCTACAAGTACTTCAATATTAAACATAACCTATTTTCATGATAATTTCCTTTTTTCATCCTTTATAAAGGTTACTTGTACTTTTCAATAATTACTTTGAAAATATTTGAAAGCAATATAATGTTTTTTGTACAGTCTACTTCATTTATTGCTGAATTTGTAGCCTACACAGTATATGTACTCTGTATATATATATATATATATAATATATATATATAAAATGTATACTATTTATACTAATGTATAATATTTATATATATATAAAATGTATACTATATTATAATGTATACTATATTATACTGTGCATATACTATAGTACACATAACCTATGAGGTAACATATTAAAAACTATTTTGGAAATTTATTAAATTCAATTTCCTGATGCATATATTTCCAAAATAATGAATTATAGAGGAATATAGGCATTTTTGATTATTGGAAATATTTATTGAATATTTAAAATAATTTTAATGATGACTTGTAAATCCTTTACATAGCTTTCCACTTCGGTAGAAATTTCATAGTTACGAACAAGTAATTTTGACAAAAATTGTTGGCTACAATGAAAATCTTTGTGAAACACTTGTTCGTAACAAGCAAATCACTTGTAAACTTGTAGAAATTCATTGTAACTACAAGTTTACAATTCTGCTTTTGTGAAACGCTTGTAATCAGCTGTTCTCCAAAAGCATGGTTGGCAACAAGACTTGTAACCTACTTGTACCTTTGTGAAACAGGCCACTGGTTACCAACGCATTGCGTTCAATTTATTCACTTTCAAGTAGGCCTATATACGTTTCGAATCGTTTTAGCAACGTGAATTCCCAACCTTAAGAACTTATACTGAGAAATTAAGTCACTTTCATTCTCAAATGTAAGTTAATTACACGTACTTGGAAACTGAGTTTAGCGTTAATTACCGAAACTAGCCGTTACTTGGAAAAATGAAATAAAAAAGGAAAGGTACTTAGTAGGCCTATATCAAATAATAAATTTGGATTGATTAATATTAAAACCGTATGACTTGATGCTGGAGAGATCTAATGGTTGTTCCACCTCACCGCATAACCTTCTATTTCCCAATATTTGGGAAAAGTTGTCTAAAACATGTTCATTTCTTCAAAGAAACTGCACATGAGGTCCTTAAGCACAATTTATTATTCCGCGCAAACATTTACGTCGTCAAAAACTACAATGATGAATAGAATCGCACTTTATGAGAGAGTGTAATCAAGAACTTTTATTCACAAGACTCTATAATTGGACAACTTCAAGTTCACTGTAGAGCTGTATTAATCACTCAAGCAGTTTTAAATGAAGAGCTGTTAAATTGATTTTTAATAGAGTTGGAATTTGTGAATTATAGACCGTAGAACTTGAGTGTACGATCCATACTTGTGGATGCGATATACTGAGCATGTTTTCCGAAGCGGACCCCTGTGGCCAGAGCTGTGTGGTCATTGAATACTCTCAATTCTTGCCACTGCTTGCACAGATAAACTCTGGAACAACAATACAAATAATTATTATACAAAATAATTACAATAGATTGAATACTATGCTATTAATTTTTTCAAGTATGTAAGCTTTTTGATATTTATATTGGAGTGTAGTGTTTATAAAAATTTTACTATGCTAAAATTGTTTTGAGATTTCACAAGGTAGAAACTTGAATAATTGATAACGCAGGACTAAAAACTGAATTAAAAGGTTTGGAAAAATATCCAAGATAATTGGAATTAAGCCATCAAAATGTAGAAGGAGCCTCCAATAGTGTATAGTGCTTAGTGCTATTCAAGCTAATATAGGCCTACTTCCCTCAGGTAACTCATGATTAATGATTGATTATGATAATATACGCAATTTTAGCTATGTTTAGTATAATATTGAGACATTACATTTGATCCCTGTAGAAACGTAAAGTTAGTGATTGATCTTATAGAATAAAAATTCAATGATGTATTTCTTTGCTTGAAAAAACTGATGTCATAAACATAGAAATTCAATATTTGTACAGATAAAACTATCAAGATTGAAAAGAAACTAGTTCAGTGGGTATGTATCAAGTGTTTGAAAGTAAGGGTATGCCGGGAAAATATATGATGCCTCCTACATGGCTGGGCTCTCAACTCAGCAATAGAGTCTCAAACAAGTTGGGCTTCACTTGCTAAACTTATATCTCATGCATGATAATTGCAAACTGACGTGGTAAAGAGAGAAACATTGTTTGTTATGAAAGATTCTATATTGAAATTTTGCTAAAATGTGAATAGCATAGCTTACCTAACATCAGTGCCAGCAACCGCCAGATAAGTTCCACTCTGGTCGAAGCACACGTCAGCGATCTCATAGTTGTCATCCAGCTGCAATGTTTTGATGTTTTTCAGCTTGCGAAGATCCCACAGTTTGACACAGGCATCATCAGCGGCAGTCGCAAGGTAGTAACCGTTCTCCGAGAACGAAATAGCTGTTATTGGGCCCGAATGTCCTGAAATAGAGAGATAAAACAATAATCGATTATAACTGTGAAGTTCAATAATTAATTTAATAGTGCTATTCAAGCTAATAAACTTCCCTCAGGTGACTCATGATTGATTATAAAATGTAAATACATTTGCATTGATTTAATAATAAATTAATTCAATTTAGAATTTATTAGAAAATTGACAGTTGCATTACATTATAAATGAATTTGAAATTATTGAAACAGTTCACTGATAGAATAGTAGAGAGATTGAAAATTGAAAGAAAATCAAGTTCAATTCATTTTCCATTTTTCTATAGAATCACCACAGTAGAGAACAGAAAATAAAACACATTTAATTCCTTTTTTATCCTGATACGTGGTAGGTCCAGAAAGTAAGTTCCGTTTGGTAATAAAATTAGATTGTGTACAGATACAGAAAAGTTATTTATTGCACAAAATTCTACAACTCTTAAACTACTTTTCCACATAACTACCAAAATTCTGCAGACATTTGTCATAGCGTGGCACAAGTTTTTGTATGCCTTCTTCATAGAAATTTGCCGCCTGTGTCTTCAATCAGTTGGAAACAGTTTCTTTCAGCTTGTCGAAATTTCAGTTTTCCGGTAACAATTTCATGCATTAGTGATCGTGAAATTTGGGGAAATTCCATAGCGAGAGCATTAATTGTAAACCTTCGGTTTTCATGGATCTTGTCATCAATCGCGTGAACCAGTTCTTCTGTAACCAAAGATGGACGCCCACTTCGTTCTTCATCAAGCACATCACTACGTCCGTCATTCAACTGACGGACCCATCTTCTCACCATTGAATCACTCATCGCACTTTGTCCATAAACATCGCAAATTTGCCGATAAATTTCACTTGGGTTCACTTTCATTGCATTCAGAAAACGAATCACAGACCTGATTTCACAAGCGGCGGGATTTTCAATCAACTCTGACATTGTAAACAAGCACAACAAAACGTACGTGGCTCACAGCGATCGCCGAATGGCCCACGTTTCTTCTCCTTGATACAGAGCGTCTACCGCGCATGTGCAGAACTGCGATCGCAGCGCTGTAGCAGATATAAATTGAAACGGAACTTACTTTCTGGACGTGCTATCGTATTATAGGTGGACTAGTTGGAGGGTATGAAACATACCCAATCCATGATCACTTTGAAAAGTCTCCCACATTTACTTCCTATTACCCCTGCAGAAGTATGGGGCTTAAAGTGTGGGGTTCACCCTTGGCAAAAGCAATTACAAACATTGTACCAAACACGTTTTAATTTTAATCAAGTGAAAGTATAACTTTTGGAACTTGACTTTACCAACATCAAAATCAAAAACATACGCATTAATGAAGATACAGAGATATGACACCATATGGATCCACAAGATAATTCCTGAAAGTCCACCAGAGTTGGAATATATGAACTAAGAATTGAGTGTATATTTTGAAACATTCAGTTGATGTTATTTATTAACACTAACTTGAACACTTTTTTTAATGTCAGGCCATTCATTTATTTTTATAGTCCAGTCAATATAGACATAATAAATGGGGTGTGCTTGCAATTTATATTGTGGTTCAGATTTTTTAATATATTACTTGGATACATGAGAAAATGAGGTGTTTTTCACAATACAAGGAGCATTGTTGTCAGGTGTACCTGGAAATGTAGGATAGAGGATACCTGATCTCAGATTGTAGAGCACAAAAATACGCCCAGAGGGGGTTTGAATTATACATCTAAATGATAACAATCGGAAGATATTGTTGATTAAAAACTAAAATTCATCAACATTAATTTTTTCTTCAAATTTTACTCATTTTTGAAAAATCATAACTCAGTACTCATTGGAGATAGAAAGTTCCGAATGATCTTATTTTATTCAGAATTTTATAATCTAAAAAAATAGCTGAAAACTAGAAAATGAACCGAAAATACGAGGTTTTTGGGCCACTCTGTATCTAGCACAAGGAAATTTTGCATGAAGAAATTGATTCTGGACTTTTCTCATGTACCCAAATAATATATTAAAAAATTTGAACTACAATATAAATTGCAAGCACCAATGTATATAGTGACTGGACTATTATTCACTCACTTGAAAATTATATCAATGCTGAAACATATTGTAAGAGAAAATTAGAAAAAAGGGTAAATGGTTTTTTTTTTAATTTTAATTTCTTGATTTTGTAACACGTATAATCTTGGGTCATAAGTCAATTCAAAACCAAGATATTATTTTTATTCATGCATCTCTAGTAATTTTCAATTATATTAGCTCTGTTCAATTTCATATTTATAAATAGTTATTTAAAATGTATACTGTTTCTCAGATTTAAAGCAATAAATAATTATTATCAATACCATGCTGTTTTTCAAGATTTTAGACAATAAAGTCTCGCCAATAGTTTGATGGCAAGTGTATGAGACCAGATATTTTTCCAAAAGATTACGTCCTAAAGACTCTAGTTGGAGCATAAGTCAGATCAATAAATTTACATAATCAACAATAAGTTTACATAAATCCACACTAAGTTGATCAATGCTAGGATGAGTGGAGTGACTTGCCTGGGAAATTGGCGACGTTGGACTTTTCTTTGAGGTCCCAAATCTTGACCTGAGAATCAGAAGTTCCTATGCCGAAAATGAGACCATCAGGATGGAATTGTGCAGTTGTCAGTGCTATGCCACCCGTAGCACCTTGGTCAGCCACCTAACATACATACATAATTGCAATAATTATAGTCCGGGCACAAATGTCATTCCGTGGTCATTTTTGGGTAACAGCCGTGGAAGAAGTATCAATTTCTTCGTTTAGGTCTGACATAATAAGGATCGTGATGATGATAAGTCGAAATCACAGGCAAACACCTCGAAAACAAGATGGCCGCAAATCTTCTAGGGTTTTACTTTATCTCTTGTATTTCAATAATCATTCAAGATATTCCATCGTTTTTTGTCGAAAATATTTTTAAAATCTTCCTTTACAAACTTTGTTCTATAAAATTTCCCTCTAAAGCGCATATTTTATTAGTTATAACCTTCAAAAGCCCAAAAAACTTTTCTTTTACATTTTTTCCGAATGAGATGATTCTATCGAATATTGTAGATTAATTTATTACACTTTGGTGGTAAAATCAATCCGATATTTCTCATAATAACTATGTGGTAAAATCAATCCGATATCTCTAATAACTGAATAGCAAGCGATATTAAAAAAATCTGTCAATAATGACCGCCATCTTGAATTTTTTAATGATGTCAAATTTTTTCGTTGTTTGCATCATGATTCGGCTTGATGTAACGAAGAGATTGAGGCCATTTGCAAGTCTCTATCTTGAAGTAGTAAAGAAAAATCTATTTTATAGTTCTAGCTTGTTACCTCAAGCGTATGGAAAAACGCACCAGAAATCATGCAGGGGTTTCTTTGGAGGGCGCTGGAGAACACATATGTTTACGCAAAGCGCATGAAGATACATAGAGTTTTAAACATGAAGAAACGATCTAAATTACATAGATTTGAGATTTGTCTGTATTGCACAAAAAGTTATAATGGAAAGAAATTAGAAAAAATGTTTTTTTTTGGGCTTTTGAAGGTTAACTAATAAAATATGCGCTTTAGAGGGAAATTTTATAGAACGAAATTTGCAGAGGAAGATTTTAAAAATATTTTCGTTCAAAAAACGGTTAAATATTTTGAACGGTTATTGAAATACAAGCGATATAGCAAAACCCAAGAAGATTTGGCGGCCATCTTGTTATCGAGGTGTTTGTCTGTGATTTCGACTTATCATCATAACGATCCTTATTATGTCAGACCTAAACGAAGAAATTGATACATATTCCACGGCTGTTACCCAACAATGACCACGGAGTGCCTTTTTCATGACATTTGCGCTCGAACTATTATAACAATATTAACTAACTAAAATAAATGATGAATCTCATTCTAATTTCAATAGAATTGAAAAAAAACCTGAAATAGAACATCATTATCAAGATATTAAGCTACACTTAAAAAAGTTGAACAAGACTTTCCTAAATCTTGATGATTTAATACAGTAATAAGGTTAAAAAGGTGAGTTCATATTGATATTATTGGATAGAATTGATTTAATGAAAAAATCTGGTGTGGCGCACTCACACAACTTTCCTTGCCGTTATTAAAATTGGTCACCTGACGCTAGTGTTCACGCGCATCTCAAGTCTACTATTCAAAGATCTGAGCCAGCTGGTGACAGGACAATAACGCTGGAGACACACGAGGTCTGCTATCTCTTCATAGTGAATGATTTAATAGAATCAACAGTTGCCAACAGTTTGCAATTGAATAATCACATTTACCCGAATTTCGAGCTTATTTTCAATTTCAGGTGAAAATGTTACTGAACATTAATTGTAGAGATTTTCATGCTCAATCTTTTCTACTTGGAATTTTTCGTTTAAATTGTATCTGAAGCCTGATAATTGGGAATCTAAAATCAAACTTTGCATAGATGGGGCGGAACTCCTGAAATGTTTACAGATATGTAGTCCAGTCAAATGGTAGTTTTTCAGGAAACAGCCCCGAAATAATTTTTCTCGACAGTTCTATATGTATTTTGGGGCGCTGAATTCGAATCTGAAATTTGCTGACACGCCAGAGGGCGGCTTCACCCCCAAAACCCCCCAAAATTTCGGACTTTTTTCAATTTTCCCATTTTATCTCGTGAACCTTGAGTTTCTCAAGAAAAATCATTCTCGACAAAATTAAAGAGAATAAGATTTCAAATAAATTGAGTGGTCGCGCAGGATTCTACCTTTTTTGGTTCCGGAGCTACGAATTTTCAAAAAAGGGGTATTTTTTAAGGGGTTTTCAAAAACACAAACACAAGCACAAGTTATGAGTCAATTCCACGTAACGAATATATTATATTTACAATAATAATGGAACGAATTTCCCACGATGACATATTCAAAAAATAACAAATTAAACAAATAGGAGTTGCTAATCATGGATCAACTATCCTAACGAAAAACAATGATCTGTCGACAATGAGATCTGTTTTGCAACTTAACTCAGCTCTGGGCTGCACATGCCTAGAGCGAAGGGGATGGCTCAAGTCGTGGGAATGAAAACGATAACAGGACAAAATCTCTTTCTCAGCAATAAGCAGCAGATCAAGGAAAACTAAAACTACTATACAAAGAAACTGGCTTGAACAATATGGGAAGCCGGCGTTTGCCGGCCGAGAGGTCGCAGTCTGACGTAGGCTCATGCCATCTCATGCGCTTACGTAGACGCGATCGAGGCAACCTGCTATATACCATCCTTGCTGATTGCGTTCTAACTATTCCGCCCACCAAATTAAGTTTCAACGAATTTAAATAACGTAGAATTTGAAATACATATGTGGAGTCACAAATTATAACACTGAATGAAGAAACACAAAATTAAGAGTTCAGAAAAAGTCTGTTACAACACTGGAACATTTTCCTATTGTTGTTGTAGATCTGTATACATTTCAATTATTAATGGGAAGCACGATCACGCGATTCACTACGCGCTTCATGACCCCACTTGCGGTGCAAAGTGTCATCACTCTGGTGTCATTGTCGGCGCCAGGTTGGATCGCTTTGACGCAATCGTAATTTGGTGGGCGGAATGGTTAGAACGCAATCAGCAAGGATGGTATAAAGCAGGTTGCCTCGATCGCGTTTACGTACGCGCATCAGATGGCATGAGCCTACGTCAGACTGCGACCTCTCGGCTGGCAAACGCCGGCTTCCCATATGAATTACATGCAAAACACCGCGTCAAATATCAATTCCTCTCATGAAAACCGCTGTATCGATAAAAAATATGAATATGCGATTCAATTCAGAAAGAAACTGGCTTTACATCAATATGTCATTTGAAACCATTAATTAATTTCCAAAAGTACAGAAAATACTTGAATCTATCACTATATTATTTAATCCGTAAAACCGATTCATCAGTGAAAAGGCTGGTAACTTATTTGTTTTGGACTTATTTTAAACAATGATACGACAAAATAAAGAAAACAAATATAATTTTATGCTGGTCATCCAATTATATTTAGAAATGATTGTTTTTTATTTGACAATCGTTTGTGAAAGTAAATAGTATCAGCGCCCGGAATGCTGAATAGTGGCCAATTGCCACTGGGTTGGTGAAGTGTTCAGATTTTTAGGCAGTAGTGGAGGGTGCTTCACATTACATGCAATCGCTGAGTTGCGTAGTCGACCGCCCACCTGGTGCGTTTCATGAGTGTGGTATTGTTTGCACATAACATTGTCCGGTGCCAATCTTTTCTAAAGAGAGAAGTACTCTTTCATAGAGGAGATTCGATTGTGGCCTGATTTTACACTTTCTTCTTTGAACGGTAGCGCTACAACGTACCGGCCAGAAGGAAGGCGCCTTGTAGTATCGGTAAAGAGTCTCCCGCAATATTTATGTGAAGGATCTTCTGGAGCGACGGTTGGAGCTTCTTCGGATTCCCAAAACTTGTGAAGCACTTCATTGATTGGTTCTATACAAGCGAGTGAGGCTGTAACGGCTTCAGACTGGCTGGCAGAATCAACCTTTCCGATAACGACACAACCGAATTTTGTATTCAACACATGAGGCCCAGACTCAAACTTCAATAATGTGTGCTCACTACATAAAATGTCAATGAAGCAATCAGCACCTATGATTAAATCAATCTTAGAAGATTCATAAAATAAATATAAGATTTTTATCAATTTGATATTTCCGTGCTCAACACTGATAAACAGTTCTATCTAATCAGGACAGACAAAAGTGGATAAATAACAACTGGCATAGAAAGTGTAGAATAGATTTTGTAACAGGCTTTATTATCTTCTACTAACTGCGGCGTTCTTTCGTTGCCATGACGACAAGCCTACTCCTTGTGAAGCGGGTATTTTAAAATTTCAAAATCCTTTTGTTTCCTTACTCGGGGGCTTCCTTTTCCGCTGACGTCTCGTTCGCCCTCTTGACGCATCCTTCTCTTCCCTTCTTTTTAGTTTCCTTTTCACAAGACCATTCTTATCACGGACTTCAATTTAAAATGTCTTCAGTGCGTACTCGAGCAAATCGAAGCAATCTCATTCGAGGAATAGAAGCCGATATTGATGATTTGAAAGAGGGTCTTATAAATGACGATTTGATCGACATAGCTATTGATTTTCACGCTACACTAGTCGGAATTAGTCATAAATTCTCAAATGAAGCTGTAGTTGATCTTATTCCATTAACTACTTCATTGTTAAATAAATATGATGCTTCTTTGAAGGTGAATTCTGATTTAATGACAATGGTAAATGATGCTAAAGACGAGAATACATCTCTATTGGAAAAATTGAAGGTAGAAAAGGAAAACAGAACTTTAATGCTAGATGAATCTCTGTCCAATGAGAGAGTGGCAAATAGTGAAATTTGCGCTTTGAAGTTGAGAGTGAATGAGTTGGAGGACCTAGAACTTCAGATGAAGGATGAGCTTAGTTCAAGAGATGCCATCATCAATATTTTGGAAAGAGATGCTCAACTTGCTGCGGATAAAATTGCAAACTTACAGGCAGAACTAAATTTGATAAAAAATTCTAAGAATTGCGAGTCCTCACTTTCGGAATCAGAGTTTGATATGCCTAAAAATACAGTAAGACCTAGACGTCGTGTTTCCAGTCCCTTAACTCAGACTGAAAATAGATTCTCTGTGCTGGAGGTGGATGAGCCACAGCCCTTGCTGTCGGCCAGGAGAACAAACTCCAGAACTAGGCCTACAAATACAAGGTCTCTGAACGTGCGATTCTTCGCAAGCAGCCAGGAAGGGACGTCCATAAGCACTTCCACGCTGGAGACCATAAATTCACGGCCATGGTCAAACCGCGAGCGAAATTCAGGGACGTAGCAGAGGAGTCTGGTGAGCTGAGCGACAACGATGTTAGCGTTTTCTTGGCAGGAGGAAACGACATCGCCTGTAATGAGAGGGAGGAGCTTCATGCAGCACTTCGTAGCAAACTACAGGATCTGCAAAACCGACGGGCTAAATATGTGATAGTTTTTTCAGTGCCTCACAGACACGACCTTCCAAAATGGTCTGCTATCAATAAAGAAATTGAGAAAGCCAATGAGGAAAATTTCAATCTGTGTAAACATTTCAAAAACGTTTCTTTTGTAAATATTAGTGATATTGGTAGAAGACTTCACACTAGACATGGTCTGCATCTGAACCGAGCACGGGCTGAAAGAACATGAAATTAATTCCCTTCGTATTAATAACATGTCTTTAGTATGTAGCTATAGCAGAGTTGATATGAGGAAGGGAGGAGTAGTCATATATGTTAGTCTTGAATTGTTGAATATTATTAATTATAAATTTACCGTTCTAAATACTTCTGATCTTTGTAAGGTGAAAGATATCGAGATATGTGGCTTTAGTTTCAAGGTTAATGGAAGTTCTTATTCCATTTTAGGTCTGTATCGGTCGCCTAGCGGTGATTCTAGTGTATTTTTTGAAAAGCTTGAAATCTTGTGTGGTCGTTTTTGCAGTCATTTAACTGATAAGGTGATTATTGCTGGTGATTATAATATTAATGTTTTAAAAAGTTCCTCTGAACATAGAAATCTTGTCAGTATTCTTAACCTATTTGATTTGCACTATGTCATTAAAGAACCTACAAGAATATCTAGAATAAGTACAACAGCCATTGACAACATTGTTACTAATATTGATATAGGTTTTTATTCAGTACAAATTCTTCATACACTTTTGTCTGATCATACTGCACAGGTATTTCAAACACATGATTCCATAAAAAGATTCAAGACTAAGAAATTACCCCTTGGCCCTCCAATGTATAATTGCTCAACTGATAATATAATGAAACTGAAAACTTCTTTGGGTGGTGAATCATGGGTTTCAGTTTATAATGCAACAGATGTAAATAACCAGTTTGCGCGATTCCATGAAGTTTTACTATCTCACCTTAATATAAATTGCCCTTTAAAGCGTAGAAGTGATAAGAATCAAAGCAAAAAGAAATTTAGAGGTGAATGGATTACTGATGAAATTATACAAATAAGAAACCTTTTGGAAGTGGCTAAACTCAGAATGAATGATGGTATGAGAATTGATATTGAGCTATTGACAAATATTAAGAAAATGTATGATTATAAAGTTGTTGAAGCAAAAAAGAAATGTTTAAGTGATAGGATTTTAAGAGAAACAAATAAATCAAGACTACCTGGAAAATCATTAACGAATTCAGAGGTAAAATAAAACAAATACAGCCTAATATAGAGTTAGAAGAAAATGGGAAAACTCTAAATAACTCCAAGCAGATAGCAGATACTTTCAATAGATTTTTCATATCAATGGCTCCCAAAATCAATGCTCCAAAATCAAATCTACAAGTTATTGATGCTCCATCCTTAGACAAATCAAATAATTGTAACAACAGTATTTTCTTGTTTCCAACTAATAGTGTAGAAATTCTCAAGATTATAAAAAGTATCAAAACAAAAAATAGTGTTGGATTTGATAATATTCCAGTTCATGTGATAAAGGAATGTTGTAATGAAATAGCTCTTCCTCTAGTCTTCATAATGAATAATGCTTTTGAAATTGGTATATTTCCAGATCTTCTCAAAGTTGCTAAGGTGAAACCATTGTTCAAGCAAGGTATAAGAACTGACATACATAATTACAGACCCATTTCTATTCTTTGTTCTCTCTCAAAAGTATTTGAGAAGCTAATTTATAACAGGATAGTAACCTATCTCGAGCAATTCAATTTAATTTCGTCCTGTCAAAATGGTTTTGTGAGGGGCAAATCGACAATAACTGCAGCAGTAACCTTTATTGAAAGTATTATTGATCAGGTTGATGAGGGTAACTTTGCTGTAGGTACATTTATGGATCTCTCCAAAGCTTTTGACAGTGTTGATAAAGAAATACTCCTTAGTAGGCTGAAAAGTGTTGGAATTAGAGGTGTATGTGGTAGTCTGATCAAGTCTTATTTGACAAATAGAGTTCAGTTTGTTACAGTTGACTCTCATTCTCAGCTGGCTGAATCAGTGCGATTGAGTGTTACAAGAGGCGTGCCCCAAGGCTCTATTTTGGGGCCCCTGCTCTTTGTTCTGTACACTAACAATGTGCAGTCCTCAGTCCCAGTGGGTTCAAACATAACACTTTATGCCGATGATACGACATTGATGTTTAACAACAAAAATTTAGCTGATCTTGAAGTGGATGCTAATATAAAAACAAATATGGTAGCACAATATTACAATGAGTCACTTCTGTCAGTAAACCCCCAAAAAAGTAAATATATTATGTTTGGTTCTAAGCATCAAATGTTCCAGCCTGTGATTAGCATTGGCGAGTCCACTGTTGAAAATGTAAAAGAGGCAAATTTTTTGGGATTGATTGTTGATAAGGATCTGTCCTGGAATGCACACACTGACGGTCTGGCAACTAGAATTAGTAGGAATCTATTTATATTGAGAAATATTGTCAGGTATGTGCCCAATGACACAGCGAAATTATTATATTATGCTTTAATATATTCCCATATTGTGTATGGAATAGAAATTTGGGGTAGCTCTTCATTGAAAAACATTAATAAAATATTTATTTTACAAAAAAAGGCAATAAGATACCTGGCAGGATTAGGCTACAACCACACATGCCGAGAAGCATTCAGAGAACTATCACTTCTTACGGTTCCTTGTATTTTTATTTATAGAGTAATTTTGTTTGTAGTTAAGAATATTAATAATTTTAATACTAATTCAGACGTGCACCATTATAATACGAGGTATAGGGGCAATCTTAGTGTTCAAGCTCACAGGCTTTCTCTTTTTGAGAAAAAACCTAGTTATGTAGGAGTGAAATTATTAAATGGTCTTCCAACTTATTTAAACCATACATCGGCTACTTTCAAAACAGATTTATATAGGTTTTTGGTTGAGAAGAGGTATTATAGTCTTCAAGAATTCTTTAATGATACATGACGTAGCCTATTCTTATAGACTAGTAATTTGTAATTAGATGTAAAATTCTATTTTATAGAAACTCTCATATGACTATTGTATTGATTGATTTATGAATTGTTTTGACTTTGATAATTGACGTTGTTCAACTATATGGATGTTTTGTTCTATATTATGTTGAATAAAAATATATTCTATTCTATTCTAAAATCTCTCATCTGCTAATTTCAAATTTGCGAACTGTCGAAAGTCTGCAGAATTGAAACTTACGCTAGGTTGATTACACGTTAGTTTCAATGACACTGTAGCGGTGGTACTCAATTTGAAGTGCGGTTGAAATCTAGATGAAATACTCAGGTCAACGTTTCCGTAGGTAATTGATGTTCGAGACCCAATTCCGACGAGCCTTCTGCTAGAAGGTTTTGGTTTAAATGTAACTTGTTCATGAGTTCTCTAGTGATGACGGTGACTTGCGATCTAGAGTCAATCACCGCACGATTAAATACATTAAACACAATAACTTGAGCAGTACCCAACAAGCAATTTGAGGAGTCGGATGCAGGAAGGTTGGTATCACATACATTAGAAGCGGAGTTTTCTAAATTAGACTGAGAAGACAACACTTGAGGTTCAGATCTGAGCGGCATTTTTTCAAAATGGAGTAAGGTGTGATGACCAGTTGAACTACAAGTTTTGCAAGATTTATTGGAGCGGCAAAATTTTCTATTTTGGTTGCTAAGACAAGCAAAGCAAAGTTTCAATCTCTTAACAGCATCATATCTTTCTTTGACTGTCATTTTGAATAATTTTGGACAAGAATAAATGTTGTGATCCTTTGATGAACAAACGTTACATGAGGTGTTACCTTTTCTATTCACGTTTGAATTTTCAGAGTCTGAGTTTGCGTTTGAAGTGCTAGCAACTATCAGGCTAGAATTGAATATATTTTTTGGCTTATCGATATTAGAATTGGATTTAACTGACGTGGATGTTCCGGTTGCATTGATAAGTTCATTAGTTCTTGACTTTTTGATCAAAAAATCTAGTAAAGATTTACACATTGGTATTCTTTGATAATTCAAACAATTATTTTTTCGTAGTTTGGGTTTATTGATTTCACTAAATAACTCTTGGACTGGCAATTATTGTCATGTAGGCTATTCTCCTATAATTATCACTGCATTTACATTGTGTAGTTTTGTTTACTATTATCATTATTAGTATTGATATAATTATCAGGCCACTAGCCGGAGTCTACTGGCTCAACCTCGACTTCCATTTGAGCAAGGACAGTAACTGAATGAATGTGTTAGATGAATTGAGTGATTACAGACACGTTGGATGTGAGGAGTTTGATGAATGTGGTGTGTATGCTGACTATTTGAGAGAGAATGGCATGAATGCTTCAAGTATTATACATTTAAATATTGGGAGTTATCGGAAAAATTTTGATGATTTTATCATTCTTTTGGAATGCCTTAAACACAAATTTGATATAGTTATACTGACAGAAACCTGGTTGAGTCTTGATGAGAATATAACACATTTAGAGGAATACTGTAGTTTCCGTACATCAGTTAAATTCAATCAGAATGATGGAGTATTAATTTATGTAAGATCTGAGCTTAATGCGTCCTGTAAAGAGATTAATATTGGAGGAGTAAATTGTTTAGATTTGGATTGCTATAGAGATGGGCAGAAGTTTGGAGTTTTATGTGTTTATCGATGTCAGGGCCTGGACTTGTCAAATTTTATCGGTGGACTTGAAGATAGATATGATGATAAGAGAAATAGTTTTAACGACACCATCGAGATTATAGCCGGTGATATCAATTGTAATATCCTCTCAAATCAAATAAACAATATCAGTAATAGATACCTAGATGCGCTTTATGAAGCCGGTTTTGTTTCTTGTGTTAACGTTCCTACAAGGCGGACGGCCTTCACTTCGACCTGCATTGACCATATTTTTGTCAAGCACGTTGATACGGAGGCCCTCCGTCCAGCTGTTTTCCGTGCTGACATTACCGACCATTATGCGACATCAATACTAATTAAAAATAAGAACTACTCACCCAACATGAGACCTGCACCTCTCTATGCTTCCATTGACTACTTGAAATTATCAGAGACTGTTTCACGACAAAACTGGGATGATATAACCACAATAGAAAGCGTCAATCAATGTACTGAATCCTTTATTAGAAAAATCAAAGAAGTACAAGATAGTTGTACTACTCACAAATCAAAAACCGTTAAATCTAAAAAAATAAAACCCTGGAACACCGATTCGCTTGTTAACTCCATTAAAAAAGAAATAAATTAAGTAAGCTTGTTATCAGACAACCATTTAATTTGCAATTAAAATTATACTATAATAACTATAGAAAAACCTTGAACAGATCATTAAAAAATACCAAAAATAGCTACTACAGGCAAAAATTACTATCCGCTACTAAACCCATATCATTTTGGAGAACTATTAATGAGATATCTTGTATTAATCCTCAAAATAACTCATACCCAATTCAAAAATTTCTAAATGGTAATTATGCTAACCGGAGCCCCCAGACAGAGAGTTGTTCTACCACCTTTGACGTAACTAATAAATTCAATTTTTTTTTTCTAAAGTTGGAGAAGCTCTTGCAAATGTTATGAAAAATGAAAACCAAAATAATAACCTACTTCATATGAACTACCCGCCAATCAACTCGGTTTTTGCCTTGCAACAAGTAAGTGAGTTGGATGTGGAAAATTGCATTACAGAGCTGCGTGGTGGTTCTTCACCCGGCTGCGATGGTATACCAGCAAGTCTTTTGAAAAACAATATTAACTCTATTATAGTCCCCCTCCGACACATTATTAATAGAAGCTTCACTACGGGTACTTTTCCAGACGTTCTCAAGCTAGCAAAAGTCATTCCACTCTATAAATCTGGTGCCAAAGACGATTTGAATAATTTCAGACCAATCAGCCTTCTCAGCTAAGGTTATCGAAAAATGTTTCAAGAAGCAATTCACCAAATATCTGAAGAATAATAACATACTAATAGATAACCAATTTGGGTTTAGGGATGACCGCAACTCTTCCAACTGTTTCTTCCAGCTCAGTGATTATTTGAGACAGGGCATAAATAATAACAAATATATCCTATTACTATTTATTGACCTATAAAGGGAGTAAGAAGAATTGTAAAAATTATAGGGTAATCACCTTGATGAGCCACTGTGCGAAAATCTTCGAAAGAATATTACTAAACAGAATCAGCCCAAAAATCGAGCTTGAACAAAGTGAGGAACAATATGGTTTTCGACCAGGCCGCAGTACAGTAGATCTTATATTCTCCATAAGACAACTGATGGAAAAGAGCTGGGAATATATTAAGAAGATTGTGATGCTATTTATAGACATAGAGAAAGCGTATGATTCAGTGGATAGGCAAGGTTTGTAGCAGGAAATGAAAAATTTTGGGATTGAGAAAGAACATATTGGCATAATAAAGGAGATGTATAGGGGATATAAGTGCAGAGTAAGAACACAAAGTGGTTGTACAGACGAGTTTGAAGTAAGGAATGGGCTAAAACAGGGAAATATTCTATCACCAGCCTTGTTTAATGTAGTTATGGAGCGAATGAATAGACAAGTGAGAGAGGAAGTAGGAGAAAGGGATAAGAAAATGATATTTGCGGATGATATGATGATTTGGGGAGAAACAGTTGAGGATGTACAGATGGAGTTGGATGCTTGGAGCAGGGTTATGGAGAAATATGGTCTGAAAATAAGCAGGGAAAAGAGTGAAGTAATGGTTTTTGGAAGGGATGACAATTTTGCCGGAGATATCAGATTGAATGGAGAACCCCTGAAAAATGTTGGAAGTTTCAGGTACTTGGGCAGTGAAATTGCAGATGATGGGAGAATAAACCACGAGATAACTAGAAGATTACAAAAGGGGGGGGGAATTTCTACCAAACAGTGAAACATTTGATTTGGGATGGAAAAGTACCAGAAAAGGCAAAGATTATGATGTAGAAGATGTATTACGTACCCATCATATTATACGGAGCCGAGACATGGTCGATGACGGAAAGAGAGTGGAGTCGAATACAGGCAGGAGAAATGAGGTTCCTCAGGGCAATAAAGGGGAAGACACGAAGAGACAGAGTTAGAAATGAGGATATAAGAAGAGAATTGAAAATGGGGAGTATAAGGGAAAAGGTTGAAAGTATGAGACTACGCTGGTTTGGGCACATGAAGAGAATGAGAGAGGATCGGCTGCCAAGGAGAATGGAGGAGATGAGGATTGAAGGGAGGAGACCAAGAGGACGACCGCGACGACGATGGACAGACTCAGTGGCCAACGAAGTGGAGAAGAGAGGACACCGATGGCGGCAGGTGGAGGACGAGCGATGGTGGAGGACCGAACAAGATAGAGAGGCATTGTAAACACCCAGACCCGGCACTAGCTGGAACGGGACCCGGATATGTATGTATGTATGTATGTATGTATGTATGTATGTATTTATTGACCTGGCAAAGGCATTTGACTCTATTGATCATGATTTGCTGATAAATAAATTAACGGCCATAGGAATTACTGGTGTAGCACATGATTGGGTCGAAAGTTTTCTGTCGAACCGCCGCCAATTAGTATCCATTGGAGAAGTAGAAAGCAACGTACAAGACATTCGATATGGTGTGGTCCAAGGTAGCACCCTTGGTCCGATTATATTCCTGGTTTACATCAATAATATCATTCAGGAAAATATGTCTGGGAAAATGATGCTTTTTGCTGACGACACCGCAATCTATTTTGAGGGGGACAGCTGGAGCATGTCTACAGAATTGCTTCAAGTGAGCTGAGGCAATTGAAAAGTTGGTTTTCGCCACACTTGGATGTAATGAGCTGGTTTACGTGCGTCATATGGAGGCCGAAAGTGATTGTTTTCCGACCAGGCCGGTAAAACTTTACGGCCCTAGGGCTGTAAAATGACCTTGAATAACAGCTGATCGTGTCCGATCTCACAAAAATCATAGAGAGATAATCTCATAATGACTGTAATAATCTATATAATTATGTATCGTGAATCGCGGTATTATGTCTATAATAATATATTTTATAAATTACTGTTTCATAATTTAATATTTATTATTGTGTTTTTGATATCAAACAATAGAATACGATGATATATCTCCATAGCCTCAACAATATAATGTTGGCTACATTGTCCATTGTCAGAAAGGTACGTATCGCAAGTATTAATTTAAAAGTGAAGAATCGAATTTGAATTCAAAGTACAATAATTGTATCAATATTTAAAAGTGAGGTAGAGTAATAATTGTTTCTTTTTTATTATCGAATTCCACTTCTTAATGCAATACAATCAACAATAATAATAAGCAAATACAGCACAGATCTGAAGTTTAAGGTAAGCCTACTGGTGAAACTCAGCCTTGACTGTTAAATTCCTAGTAATTTTTCCGTAATTCATTATTAAAACTTTTAGATAATTTTTCTTCAATATTAAACCATATAGAGAAAACATTAGGCCCACTAAAGATTGAATCTTCGAATGTTTTCTCTATGATTTAACTATTTTCAGAGCAATATTTTGTTGTGAAAATGCCAGCAAACCGGCTTCAAATTTGCGCTATACTCTATTATTATAGTAGCCTACATAGCCTACGTTATCTGACTTAATTCAGAGTGAAAATTTTATTGTGAGACAGATAATAATATTAATTTTAATAATATAAGTCATGAGCCAAAGTCTGTTGTACGGTACGCTTTTTAGGAGTGAAGTAAACCTTTTTACAAGTCTATTTTACAGTACAGTATTACGTGTATGCTATGTGTTAGCAGTCAGGCAGCGACTTTCAACAGTACCTAATGGCCGAGAGCTTAAAGGCGTGATACATCAGTAGTCAAAGTTCGGTGAATAACAAACATGATCTAGGTTCGAATCTCGGTCAATGACGTTTTTTTTGTCGATGAATTTCGACTTGTATTAGTTATTTTGTATATTAGTCACCGTAATTTAAATTTTTCAATCAATTTTTTAGATATATTTTGAGACAAAACTGTGAAATATGCAATTATATTATTTTTTTTCATCACATTATTTGAAAATAGTAATGAAAATTCTATTCATCCATCTATCCATGAGATATTGCACCGGGCGCAAAGCGCGAGCTATAAAAATTCAAACAATTATTCGAAATAGTATAAAAATATAGTCACTATTGTAAATTATTAATTAGTAATATTGAAATTAATTGACAGTAAAAGTTGTCATAACCAAGATTCAAACTATCAAAATAGGCTGTTTGAATTTTATTTATTTTTCAATTTCTATTTAACCTACCATTTTTCAAAAATAATATGGTCTAAAATGAAAATATTTGAATGTGAGAGCTCTGTCTGCAACAAATTTTGAAGGTAATTTACTATATAGGGTCTTTTGTATTGGTATGCCTATAGCCTACTAACTTTTGGTCTCAATTTCAGAAATGGAGAAGATGAGTGAGTCGATGAAGAGAAGGGCGAATGAAATTACGGAAGACCTATTACCAACCAAATCGAGGGAAAGATATGACGATGCTTACGAAAAATTTGTTCAATGGCTGAATGAAGAGAAAATTGTGCTTACAGAAGTGTGTGATGAAATTTTATTAGTGTATTTGTCCAATTTATCTAAAGTATGTAAAGCTAGTACAGTTTGGTCCAAGTTTTCGATGATTAAGAGTTGTCTCAATGTGAAGCACAACATTGACCCAAAATCATTTACACGATGCACTACATTTCTGAAAAAGCTCAATGTCAACTACGAACCTAAAAATCAAACGTTCTGACAGGTAACGAAGTAGTGAAGTTCATGAAAGAAGCTCCAGACAGCGAATGGCTTCTAACAAAGGCTATTATGGCTTTGGGTATTTTTGGAGCTTGCCGAAGAGATGATCTTTTACAACTAAATGTCGATGATATTAAAGACAATGGTAGTTTTATCGTAGTTTTCCTTGAAGAAGGAAAAACTCATTCGAAGAGAAGCTTCACAATAACTGATGAAGATTGCCCTTTCAGCCCTTGTGAATTGATTCGCAAATACATATCACTTCGTCCATCAACTATGATAAGTAAAAGATTATTTATAAAGTACAACCAGGGAAAGTGTTCATCTCAGCATGTAGGTAAAAATACTATAGCTGCTGTGCCAAAGAAAGTAGCTCAGTACCTTGGACTTGATAAGCCTGAAAGTTATACCGGCCATGCACTACGACGAACATCAGCTTCAATGTTAGTTGAAGGTGGGGGCGATTTGCTCACTTTAAAACGACATGGAGGCTGGAAATCTTCTTCAGTTGCCGAGGGCTATATTGAAGATTCAATTGCAAGGAAGGTTGAAGTGTCAAAAAAGCTCTTCAATAGTCTTGACCGACACACTACCAGTTCGACTATAACATCGAATTCCGAGGCACGTGCCCTAGACGAAGACGTCAATATTGTCGACGAGAACAAAAATGAAGAGAATGAGGAAGAAAACGGAGACAGTTTTTTTACTCTGGATAATATTTTTGGAAACAAAAATCAAAGCACAAGTAGTACCGGTACAGCTGAGACTGTAAATACAAACAATTTGAATTTACATGTGACATCTCAGAGAAAAGTAGTAGAATCTGCTAGAGGATTCATGTTCTCAAATAATCACAACTGTACATTCAACTTTTATTTAAATAATAAAGAATAAAATAATAGAAATTTGTTGTGTAAAAAGTATAATGATTATTTAATTTATTTTACGTGAAAAACAAAGAATTGACTGTCAATAATGCTTATTTTTTATAATTTAATATGTATTTATGTATCTAGTTTAATTAAATACGTTTTTAAACTGTCAATAAATGATCATTTCTATAAGATGATATGAATTATTTTGTAGTTTTGATACCGATCAATAGAATACAATGATACTATCATAACCTCAATAACATTGTATGATTTATAGTAGCATAACCTTAAAATTTTGCTTTCAAATTTCCAAATTAACATTATTATTTTTTTTTTTTTTGGTGTGGCGAAAAATAGCGTTCGCAACACGGGCAAAAATGTTTTTCCGGCTCTCAATCTTTTCTAGTCCTCGGCCTACGGCCTCGGACTTGAAAACCGATTTCGAGCCGGAAAAGTCTCATTTTCGGCCCTAAGTGCGAAATATACTATTAATACAAATATACTCAGTATGAACACTAAAAAGACCAAATGTTTGCCTATTTTTCTACATGACAGCCGTGCTCCTCCTACCAACATTAAACTGGTTCATACATGCGGTGGTGATTGGTGTGACGATTGCAGCTGTGATGTGATAGAAACCGTGTATGATTACAAATACCTAGGTATAAGCATAGATAGTCGACTGACATGGAGCACTCATGTAAGATATCTCAATAGTAGGTTGAGGAAGATGATTTATGTGTTCAGCCAGCTGAGGGGAATCTTAAGTATAAATCACCTGAGAACCGTTTTTTTTTGCATATGTCCAGTCTGTCTTGTCCTATGGTATTGTTTTATGGGGAGGTGCGCCCAAAACCTTACTAGATGAATTATCAGTCACCCAGAAAACAATTATAAAAGCTGGCCTTGGCCTTTGCAGAAGATTTCCATCTGATCAGTTGTTCCTGACTTTTGATGGTTTCAGAATTAGGCAACTCTTCATCAAGGCAGTTCTTTTGTACATGTTTAAGAATAAAATATACTTCAATTCAGAGTCTAATCATTTTACTAGGCATGCGCGATTTCATCACTCGGGTCTCCCGCGTAACTTACGCTCAGTTTGCGACAGGAATATATCATTTTTGTGTCACACCATTATGAATAATATTCCTCATGAAATTAGTCAGCCGGGTATATATAAAATATCCAAATACAAAAAAATCGTCTCAAACTGGCTGAAGACTATGGATGTAGATCAATGTGAGCGGCTGCTACAATCTGCCTACCAACACTAAATTGGCCTACCTAATTTCCTCTTTCTTTCCCCCTTTCTCTCTTTGTCAACAGACTGTCAAGTGTAGACCCTTTTCTCATGGATATATCCCATGCCATTGTGATTGCTCCGTATTCAACGTGTCTGGGTGTGTGTGTGTGTGTGTGTGTCTTTATTATTAAATAACATAAAATACTATCAGTAGAATAATAAATATTATACAGTTCTGAACTCATTGACCCACGAACAGGCCCATTAGGCCTATGTGGGCAATTATTATTTCCTATTAGGGTTCAGATATGCTAAGCAGTGCAATTTTCTCAGATCTAAGGATAAACTATAATAGTCTAAAGCTCTCTATTTATAACACTATTAATAGATATCAACCTTTATTATTTCTTATAAGATGTATCACTATTATAATTTAATATAATTATTGTATTACTCCTTAGGTCATGATGTCTTAAGTTTTATTTTACATAATTGTTACGTTGTGCTGCTTGCATTTTGTGCCCTTTTTAAATATTATAATCATGTATAATTTGGCGAAATAAACTCAATTCAATTCAATTCGGTATTTCATTAGGCAACAATGACGATTCAAAATCATAGCGAGTTTTCATGCCGATTTTCCTCAACATAATTGATAGTAATAAGAAATCGAAATGATCATCAATTTGCTGACCCTTTAATGACCCAATTGCCGCTTGATTTACATCAATGAATTGCCGAATTGAATTATAGTCAGCCTTTGTAACACTTTTACAATCGAGAATCTGATCAATGAAATAGTTTGATAAGATACGTGGGTTCAGATAACGTCTTTGCAACTGTTTATATGCTAATGAGTAGACTTGTTCGTATAAAGGAATGCTTGAAATGCTCTCATAAGCAGAATCTCTCAAACTTGATCGTAAGTATTGGAATTTCTCAATAGCAGACAAACTGTCATTATCATGAATGATAAAATTTAAAACATTTAAAATTATTGTAGAACTCGTTCCATTTGCTGATATTCCCGTTGAATATTGTGAGTGGAATTCGCGGTAACTGAATATTAGATTTACTAACAGTGGGGGTTACAGGAGTTTGCGGTTTTGACATTTGAATGAAACGTGGATACAATTCGTCGTACTTTGATTGAATCATGCAGGGAAGCATCTTGGATGTCATAAATAACTGATAATTCAAAAATTTGTTCACTAATATTCTCGAAAAGACTGAAATCATTTTCAATTTTACTGATCATGGCTTGAGAAATTTCACCTTGAATATTTTTCAAAGTGAATTCTATTTTTTGAATAAGTCGTAAGCGCTTATTGGAGAGCAATTTGTATTGAATGACACTCTTATAACTGTCCATTGTTGTTTGATTTAGGACAGATACGTTAATGTTCGACTCTGTTATGCTAGTTTCCGGAGGATCTGTCATTGCGAAAAGGTAAACAACGAACGCTTGGAGGTAATAACAATAATGTTATTGCTACAGCTGTCGGGCTGTGGGGTGAGCAGTACAGTGCGAATTGAATGGGATAGAATTCGGTGTAGTCTCACCTGTCTTACTCACTCCTTCTCTCTCTAACCTGTACAGGTGAAGGCTGCATACGTCTGCGCAGGTTAACGTTGCTCCTATTTGTTCTCTCTCCAGGCGAACGTGGCGCTAGCACCGCTTGCCAGCTGACAGTTGCTGTTCCTATTCGTGCGCTCTCTGGCGCGTGGGCGTACCGAACCGAACAGATTGGAAGTTGGAAAGAACAATCTCGGAAGCGATAAGGATAAACGATAAGCGTTTTACAAACAACGATATTGTACGTTTTGGATTGAAAAATGAAACACGTTTTGGAATTACAGTCTTTGAGAGAAATATGAAAAAATAATAGAAATGCAATAGCTTTTTCACAATCACACTCGCGAATTTGAACACTTGACACCCGAATAAATAAGATCAAATTAGTAAGAACAAACTCAGAACTTGGATTAATAAATTTGTGGATGAGGATTTGTGGATTCACAATTACAATAAACGAGATCAATATTTAAGTTTATCAGTAAACTGTACATTAATAGGAACAATGATTACATCTGGCACGGTTTTGGACCATATGAACAACGCGGGTTAACTTTGAGGGGTTTACAAAATACGGAGAACCGAGGAAAATACATAAAATGCGGATTGACTAACTTACTTTATGCGGTTGTAACGTTGCGGTTTTAACAAAGACTGGGGTCTCAGCCAGCTCTGCCAGGAGAAAGCACCCTTCTCCTCCTCCTCGGAGAGATAGACAGAGTTAGATAGAGAGAGAGAGGGGGGATCTAAAGCGATAAGACGCACTGTACTGATTGCGTTATAACCACCCTGTATAGATTTATTCTGCAACATATCGACTTTTATAACATTAGGATTTTATTTACAAATCTAAAAACATATAATATTTTAATATCGGGGCACCGAGATTCGCTTATTTATTTATTGATACGCAGAACTCAATTCTTTAAAATGATTGAGGAAGGACTAACAGGCACAGCCCAATACGGTTTCTTCCCCGAATTTTGATTTATACACTATTAATATTCCAAAAAGTAGGCTATGTTCCATACACTTGAGTTCAGGTCAAATTTTCAGTCCAAATATTTGAAAACATAAAAGTTCTAATTTAGATTGTTTACATACCAAATTGAATAACAGAATAACACTCACTAATCATTTAGAACTGTAAAATAATTATTAACTTTGAATATTATGATATGTCAACAAATCAGATTATTTTGATCAAGTCAATTGAAATTTCTAGATAATATTTCTCGCGAGATACGGTAAGCTGATTGAATGATTACACAGCTGATCTCCCACACAGGCACACGCACCTTCTGTCATCGACAGACGACGAAATTATCATCTGTTCTTCCAAGGATGAATTATCCTTTAAATGTCCTTCAGCGAGTTTCCCCAGGGATGAGACCTAGTGCAATCGAATTTTTATATCATAAACCTACTATGTTCCAAATTTCGTGAAAATCGCTAGAGCCGTTATCGAGATCCGTTGAACATAAATAACCAGATAATATAAAAATAACCAGTCATAGAAAAAAATAAACAGACATACAGGAATTGTTCGCTTAATATAATAGGATTTCAACTAATGGTTTTATTCCAACAAATGCTTACTTTCAGTTTAGAATTTTCAGAAGCTATGTTAAGGTGGGTTTCGTTTGTGCGCAAACTTCCAACGTCGAAGACGACTGGCATTGTTGTCTGATGAAACATTCAATTGTCCAAATTTCAAATGTGCTGAAACAGCTGATCAAATAACTTTTCGTTATTTGTGTTTATTATGTAAGAATAAAAACATTTCGAATAAAATCAGCAATATTGCAATTTAAATGTACACACCTAACCTTCTACTTTAAAACATAAATGAACATAATCTTTTAGGTTATTCAGACAAATCTGAGATCACCTAACCTTCTACTTGATCTGATACCCAACCTTCTACTTTAAAACATAATTGAACCTAATCTTTTATGTTATTCAGACAAATCTGAGATCCTCACCTTGTCTTGGTCGACGACGGCATTTACGCACAAACCAAAATCTACCTTCACCTTGATAATATTTCTCTATATATTTTCTTATTATTTCATCTACTATATTTAATCATATTTTATTTCTATCTTCTATTACATAATGTTATTTATTTAATAGGGTACCTTAGTGAGTAGCCGGCCAGTTCTGATGTCGGAGAAGGCCCAGTGCTGGTCGGAGGAGGTGGAGAGCACATAGTCGCCGGTTGGATGCAGTGAGAGGCCAGTGACGGCGGCACTGTGCGCCCGGATCAGCTGCATCGACTGCGACGTCGACACGTCCCATACTCTGATCGTCGTGTCCGGCGAGCCAGTAATTACCACCTCCTAAACAAAAAATAGTTACCAACAATACATAGATTTCAACACCAATCAATACTTTGTAACACCATAGGATAACAATAGAACGTTTGTCGCCTTCTTAAGAAGTTTTTTTTTTTTTTTTTTTTTAATAATCACATTACTATTGCTATCTAGTCTTGAGACTAATGAGCAAATTTAATCAAACCTAATTTACTAATTGTATATAATATGGACTACAGTGAAACTCTCTTTAGAATTTCTTACTGCTACCTACTAATAATTATTATGTACATCTATTAACTGTACTACTTAAGCTAGATTTCACTCAATCACTGCTCTGCTTTTTCACTAGACACCACTTTCACTGCACACCAATTCAAATGGTTTCCTTCTTTTCAGTCTCCGCACCAACCCTCCGTTGTCTAGCAGCTGGATTGCTTCGACGTTCGTGTGTTGGTGGAGCCGTTCTTCATGACTTTCTGCATACCTTTGAATCTCACAGGATACCATGTTGACTCCCAGGTCCCTATGGATGTCGCTGTTCCGCACATACCAGGGAGCATCAACGATGTTTCGGAGCACCTTGTTCTGGAATCTTTGTATGATGGTGACGTTGCTCTGTTTGGTGCAGCCCCATAGTTGTATTCCATAGGTCCAAACAGGTTTGAAGATCTGCTTGTAGAGGAGCAATTTGTTTGGTATTGAAAGTGATGAGTTTCTTCCAATAAGCCAGTAGAATTTCTTGTATTTTATGTTCAGTTCTTCTTTTTTCTTTTTGACATGCTCTTTCCAGCGAAGCTTAGCATCAAGAGTCATACCTAGGTATTTAGCTTGATTTTCATGTGGTATATTAATTCCATTGATGTTGATTGGAAGGTACACAGCTCTCTTGTTGGTGAAGTTAACATGAATCGACTTTTCCTCATTGAGCTTCATTCTCCACTTTTTGGTCCAGTCTTGTATCTTGTTGACAGATCTCTGAAGCTTCGCTGTTGCAATACCAACATCACTGTCTACTGCTAGTAGGGCGGTGTCATCTGCGAACGTGGCTGTGGTATTCTCCTCCAAATTAGGGATATCACTAGTGAAGAGAAGATAAAGGACTGGTCCTAAAACACTTCCTTGCGGAACTCCTGCTTTTATCTCTCTTAGATCAGAATATGAATCTTCATATTTGACTCTAAAGTACCTTCCTGTCAAATATGATTGCAATATTTCTGTAAATTGCTTAGGAAGCATTTTCTTCAGTTTATAAAGAAGTCCCTCATGCCATACTTTGTCAAAAGCTTGCCCTATGTCGAGAAAAACTGCTGAACAAACCTTTTTTTCTTCCAAGCTCTTCTCTATTATATTAACTATCCTATGTACTTGATCAATTGTGGAGTGTTTTTTTCTGAAACCAAATTGATGATTAGGAATTAATTGCTTTCTCTCAATTATTGGCTTGAGTCTACTCAATAATATCCTCTCAAACAACTTTGATAACACAGGTAACAATGAAATTGGTCTGTATGAAGCTACTTCATGTGGTTCTTTTCCTGGCTTGAGTAACATTATAACTTCAGCTACTTTCCAGACTCCTGGTACAAATCTGAGTCTGAATGAAGCATTCAGGATGTTTGTTAGCTTGATGAGTGCTTTCCTTGGTAGATGCTTCAGGACTAAGCCAGTTATCAGGTCAAATCCTGGAGTTTTCTTAGCATTCATAAGTTTTATTTCCTTTCTCACTTCTTCTACTGAGACATTCATTAGTTCTTGATTTTCCTGCATGATGTTACCTTCAATTTCTAGATCTTCTTGAGCTGCAACGTTTGGCTGGAAGACATTCACAAGATGATCAGCAAATGCCTGTGCCTTTTCTTCATTATTCTTGGCCCATTGTCTATTCAGTTTCCTAATAGGGGGAACTTGTTGGATGGGTGTTTTTATTTTCTTAGAAGCCTTCCATAGTGAGTAATCAGTGTTGCCTTGTCCTGTCAAATTACTCAAGTAACTGTTGATTGATTCATTTTTAATAAACTGTATCTCTCTTTTCAGTTCCTGTGTGAGAGTATTCAGTAATCTTTTATCTTGAGGAGAACGTGAATGCTGCCACCTCCTTCTAGCTCTTCTTTTCTCTGCAATCATTTCTCTTATTTCCAATGGATAATTATTTCCTACTGTTCTTCGTTTCCTAGTCTGCGGAGTATTACACCAGGCTGCCTGTTGTATATCAGTAACAAATTTTTCCAGCTCCTCATCTATTTGATCTGCAGTTGTTAATGGTGAATTCAGGTTAATTCTTTCCTCCAACACTTGCTGAAAGCCATCCCAATCTGTATACTTATTAACTAGTGTGGGATAATTATTTTGTTTTTGTAAAATAGTGTCACTCAACTTCAGAATAATTGGAGAGTGGTCTGAATTGAGATCAAAACTTTCCTCTACTTGCAAATAGTTTACTGAAATGTTTTTGATTATGAAAAAGTCTATGAGATCAGGTATCTTACTTGTATCTGTAGGCCAATAAGTTGGTTTTCCAGTTGAAAGAGATTCACATCTTGACTCTCTTACAGCTTCGTAAAGTACCTTGCCCTTATGAGTTGTTAATCGTGATCCCCAATGAATGTGTTTTGAATTGAAGTCACCGCCAAGGATAAATCTCGTTCCCAACATATCAAACATTGATAGATGATCTTCTTTTCTGAATGAATATCGAGGAGGACAGTAGACAGCTGCAACTACAAATCGATAATTAACTGCTTCCACACATACTCCTATCAATTGAATTCGTTCAGTTTCTAATTTAACGTGTTCATTATGCTGAATGCTCTCTTTGATTATGATTGAACTCCCCCCTCTCGCAACATTGTTGGGATGTAAGGCGTGGTAGGTCCTGTAACCTTTAAATTTTATGTAGGACTGTTTTGTAAAGTGAGACTCAGAAATGAGACAAATATCTACATTATCTATGTTTAGAACTGCTTCCAATTCCAGTTGTCGTTGTAAGAGTCCATTTGCGTTCCATTCCATTATGTTTAGTGAACGAATCATTTTGGTTTTTGTTGTCTATTATTGTCTAATTTCTCGATGCGAGATTGAAGGGATGAAATTATTTTCTCTTGTTTATCAAGTTTAGATAAGATGAGCTGTAGGATTTGTGAGGTGTCTTTTACTTCTTCATTTTTCTTCATCTGCGATTTATTTTCTTTGGATACGATTTCGGCGAAAGTCATTCTCTTTTCTGTGGGCCTACTTTGATGTTGAGTGGGCCTACTTTGAGAATTAGCCACATTCCGAGCCTGAGAATCGACAACATTTTTTGATGTTATATTCTTACTGGCTACCCTACTCGAGTTACGTATTTTTTGTAACTCAATTGCTACAGAGCAACCACGGTAGCTTGCAGGATGAGCTTCACCACAATGAATGCATTTCGGTAGTGCTTCACTAGGTTTCGTACACTCCTTTGATGCATGTTTTCCAGCGCACTTCACACATCTGGCCTCCTTGTTGCAATAAGCCTGAGTGTGGTTGAAAGCCTGGCAACGCTTACATTGAGGTATTAGATTAACTTTCTTCAATGCTTCAACTTCTACTCTGCAACCCAGAATATGTTTAAGTTCAAAAACCTTCTTAACATTCTCTTCTGCGCTGAACGAAACCATGAACATGTCTAATGGTTCTTTAGTTTTCCACTTCAACTTATTCACTACATCTACCACTAGCAATCCCTTAGCCTTTAAGTCCTCCATTATGGATTCTATACTACAGGAGTGATGAAGTTTTTTTATCATCACTCTTATGGGTCTCACCTGTTTGTTTTCATACGAGTGCCAGTTGAAACCATCGTTGATTAATTCTTTTGTAATATTTCTGTACGTTTCTGAATCTACTGAATTTACTTTGAAAGTCTCTCTACTCAAGAGCTTTATTCTAAATTTTTCATCTGAAGTCACTTTTTTCAAACTTTTATGAAGAGACTCCAGGCTCTTTATACCATCCACTATGATTGGTGGCGGTGGCGTTTCTTTCTTCTTGTTCTTTACTTCCTCACCTTTATTCTTCTGCAATGAGGTGATTTTGTTCAACTGACGATGGTTACCAGTAGGCTCATTCTTTGGTTCAGGAGACAAAGTACTATTTAGTTTCCTCTTCTTTGTAGTACGTTTGTTACGGGCCTGATCCACTCAGTCTCTTTTGCCAACTCCTCCTCATTAGTTGAGTAGTTTTCAGCAACTGCTGGACTGCATGGTTGTTGAATGTTCTGTTCTATTTTTTGAAATCGCAATTCAAAGTCTTCAATTCTCCGCTGAAGTTCTACGTTGCTCTTCTCTAGCTGCTTTCTCTTCTCATCCGACTCCTTCCAGGCGATGAAGAGTGCATGCTCGGCGGCTGAATGGAGCTTATTTGATTTAATATAACCATCCGGTGAACACTGGATCTCTGATGGTTTGGTGGTGTCCATGTTCTCGATGTTGCTTTCCTCGTCTTCTTGCTCTTCAAACTCCGGGGCAAGAAAACTGGGTAGTTTCAACAATTTTCCACTTGACGTAGCCATAGTCAATAATTTGCGAACATACTTTTCGAAAAGCCCTCGTACTCACTCACGATCGCGGAAACGCGAGCGCGAACGAAAATTGAAGGCCGCGCGAAAGTAGGTCACTTCGATTGCATAAAGACGGCGGATTTTAACCGAAATTTGATGCAATGTTTTGTTCCACTTAAATACCGTGAACAATCAACTGCTGACTCACTACTTCTACTGCACTACACTACGAGTACGTCTGCACTGTATGAGAGCTAACGCGATACTCTTCTTAAGAAGTGATGCTATAATTTGCAACCGCCGCTAGCGTTCAACTTCGCTATCTGTTGACGACTCTGTGGAGCTTCTTGGACTCGCGCTTGAAAAATACATGTGTTTGAACGGCGAGACTGTAGTCCCAAAAGTAATTCAACGTGTCAAGGTCAATAAACTGTATCTACATCTATAATAGTCTAGCAAATTAAATTTTCTTTATTTAGATAAATATATATTCTTTATGTCAAAAATTTAGGAGCAGACATTATATTGAATTTTTGAAAGTTATTTTCAACTATCTTTGTGGAAAAATATAATAATTAACCATAGAGAAGGCATAAACAAGCGATTGCTCATTCTACACATAATAAGAATTTCTACATAAAATATAATTTTATTAAGAGGAAATAATAAGTTGAAACTTAAATCTATAGACATAATAAAAAGCAAAAGAGCTAAAGACAATCTAAAGAAGCACCGTATGACAAGTTCATATCCCTTATTCAAAGAATGGGGGTTTCTCCAACTAAGATATCTATATTTCTATAAAGTGTTGATGATCTTTTTCATTAGAAGTGGTAAACTTAATCCAGCTAGTAGCACTTATAGAGATCGACAGGGAACTGGATTCCACCAACTTTATATCTCACCAAGAGTGTATAACATGTTACCCTTAGAAAATTGAAACAGCTGAATAATATGGTACGCTTCAAGGTTAAATTGAAAGACTGGTTAATGGTTATTAGAAACGAATGATGTTGAAGTCTTCTTCAACAAATTAACTTGAATCCTGATAGAAATAATTTTGTTAAAATATTTTTTTTAGACTTCGAAATCTACAGTTGATTCCAATGATGTATAATTTAAGTAAAGGACTGATTCTGAATAATATTGACAACACAAAATTAGTAAGTTGTAGCCCGACCAAGCGACGTTACCACAAAATAACAAATTAAATCAAACATTTAATATTTTAATGTAAATAATACATAAGTTTACCTCAGTTTATTATTATATTTTTGTTCATATACAAATTATAAGTGTGTTTCTGGTTTATTTCTTTATGCTGGGACTCCCACATAGGCCTTTGCCTCGGGAGTACCTAATTATTTCCTTTCAGATGTTTGTGTGTGTAGAAGTGATATTTTGTTTTTTTTTCACGACATTAGCTACATACAGACTTTTATATCACTTAACTATTCATACAGTGTAATTAATATTATTTTATATGATATTGTTTTTTGTTCTTTTATAGACATCTTAATGGAAATAATAATAATAATTATTATTATTATTAATAATTAGTTATTTAATTGAATTCAATTGATCACATTGAAATGTGAAGGCAATCAAGACACTTGAATGGCGATAAACCATGTGAGTGAAATAGGCTGGATTACAGAAGATGAATACATTTTATATTACCTATAGAAAGTATAGGTAATTACTAGATATAGCATATGCTTTAAAAAATTATGTTCAGTCAGTCAACTAGGAAAGGACTTATAAGACGATTTAATCAACAATTGGAATCGAGAGTTATTGAAATTTATACGGGAGAATATTATAAAGAAACTCACATTATAATTCAATGATTGACAATCGACTTACCTCATCAGGATGATAGATGACTCTAGTGACTTTTTTTGTATGGCCCTTGAGCACAGCTACCACCTGTTCGGTTTCCTTATTGAACACAGTTGCATTACGATCGTTTCCACCAGTCAAAATCTTGCTTGTGTCAGCAGCATGAATGTCCAAAGATAAAATACCGGGTATACTGGCACTGTGGAGACCCTGAACAAATGTTCAAAAATGTCATGAGAAATGAGAATTGAAACTTGACATAACACAGTATGTGGTTTGATATGGCTTATTATAGGTGGGGAGAATCTTGCGGGAAGGTTCCACCTCGCAAGGTATAGGCCTATATTATATTCAAGCCGTTAATGGGTCAAAAAACTGTCACACTTGTCACCTTTTTTTATTCATGTTTTATTCACCTAATCATGTCCAGTCAATCAATTATTCATTTTGTTATGATATCAATCAGAAATTAACTACCTTTCATACAATTATTGTTTTGAATATTATTGTTAACGTTAATATTGGTCGAATTTCATTGTATGTACAGAAACTTGTCAAATAGTTTTCTACTTAATTCATGTATTATTGCTCTTGATATTTATTGATTTTTCAAGTCATCTTGATCTTTCTTCGAGTCATTTTATCGAATTTGAAGTTTGTTAAATATTATGGTCGTTACTTGGCATTTCTTGTCTGATTTGAGATTGAATATTTTCTTCTTTTTGAAATTATCGTATTAAATTTTTAGATTTTTTGTGGTCGCTACTCAACAGTTTGGTTTTTATTCAATTGAACTTTAGTATTTCTCTTTTCGAAGTTATTTTTATTGAATTTGATATTTTGTTTAGGGTTAGCTGTAGAGTTTTATAATTGTGTAATGAAAAGTTTAGTAGACTTTGAGATTGGTACATGAAATAGTTTCTTATAATTGTAAAGGGGTTTATCCTTTCCTTAAATTTCCCTTGAATTAAATTTGATTTTTTCTTATTTATTCATATTTCAATATGATTCCTATAAGTAGTAGTTCTCATATTACATCTTTTGATTTCGGACTTCGCGGGAATACGTGGACTTCACCTCGAGTACTTCAGGACTTCGCGGGATTTCATGGACTCCATGAATCAAACACTCAAGGACTTCGTGGATTTCACAAGCTTGTTCGAGATGACTTCAGCTTCAGCGCAAGGCGACTTGTGAATTGTCACTACACTCTACGAGATCGATTTTCCTGAAGATCTGGAGGATACTCAACAACGGAGAGGACATCAGGCGCTAATCAGAGCTTCAGTATACCGATGCAATAATTTCATCTTCTGTAGAAACCAGAATCGGTGGGTTTAAATGCTGGCAGATTTCTTACTTTTGGCGGCTAAATTGAATGAATTGAGATCCAGTGACTACTCGACTACCGTATCAATTATAGTTGGACACATGCATACAATTTTACTATTTGCGAGCTGAGCTGCGAGAGATTTCTTCGACAGTTGAGAGATGGCTAGACTTCAACCAGAAATATGGATACTTTACGATTATCATCTTATCTCTAGTACATGGTGGCTGGAGGCCTGAAGTAGCTGAAGCAACTATGATGGTCATAGACGGGCATTGGCGGACGCAAGTTCCATACACCACACATCACATCGGAGGAATGCAGAGGACGTCACATACAAGGACGTCTACTAGTAGCCTACATCGACGAGGACTTCGGAGGATTATCTACATAGTTGAGAACTACTCTACCCTATCTTTATTCCAGAACCCCTAAAATTCGAATTATCACGTCAATCAAGCGCACGTCAGTTTTCAAAGTATATTATTTTGTTTATATTTTTCTTTTTTTCTAATTTTTGTTCCCCTCTTAACTACACTCAGGGACGAGTCTTTCAGCAGGATGGGTGATGTATCACCTGGTCATATGGGACATATATATGAATGATATATTTATCTCATATTGATCAGGATTATAGTTTTAAATTAAGAAAGTTCAATGAACAGAGTTTTTGTCTTTGAACAATCTTTGTCATCGACAGAAAGATTGTATTGTAATGTAACCACATAAATCAGCGGTGTTTCAACAATGAATAAATGATAATTTCAATGAATAAATATACACCCCACCATAAATTATATGTGTTGGGGTATAAGTAATTAGTTGCTTATTGCGTGTTATAATTACTATTTAAAAACTTCATTCACTGATATGAGATTAAGGTTTTTTATAATAAAATAAGTAAAAATTTATAATACAAACAAAATTATGAAATTAGTAGATAAATATTAATGTTCTATTAAGGATAATTATAAGAAAGGTTATTTTTAGAAAAATGAAAAACAGTAAAGAGAAGAATGAAGAATAAATAGTTTCAATATTTACAGTCTAACTAAATTTTCACAATTTTCCACTCCAATATCAACCAACCAGGAAAATAAACTTTTCTTGAACCTGTGTCTATTGAATTCTTCCCTAATGTAACTTGGTATTGAATTGTAAATTTTTGGTCCCAAATATATTGCTTGTTTATTTTATTTGTCAATATTAACGTAGCTTCTTTTTGTTTCTAATAACAAACGTGCCGCTTGTGCGACGGATAAAAATATGTACTTGAAATGGCTTTCATGTTTGAGTTTATATTAATACCCAAAATTTAGCTTTTGGAGCAGAGCTCGTTCGTTAGGACTGGGAGTAAAGTCCGGCTGATCCAGTGAAAAAGGCTAGACTTTCGTTTCGTTTTATAATACAGTTATTCTGTCACAGATGGGGCAGTTTAAAATAATTATTATTAAGGGAGACGGGTTCTGAACCTATTTATGGGTTCAGTTAATTTTTGTTCTTTTAAAAATACTAACTGTAAAGTAGCGATTAAACCAGTGGATGCCAAAGGGGGAAACCATATTCAAAAGGTAGGTGATTACTGGATAAGATCATTGTTATTAATTTATTTTCATAACCACAAAGATTGAATCATCATAAGCAGCAGCGAGTAGTTTCCCCATTAAATTCAATTTTAATATTGTGTTTGTATTTATATTTTACCTTTTTGGAATAGAGAAAAATTAATATTTATCATTTTCAACCATGTAAACCGAAAGTTAGCAATTAAATAAAGTTCTAGTATTTCTGTTTTTCTCCGTACATAATTGGTGAAGGCATATCCTCCTTACATATTTGGTGGAGGCTTCTCCCGCCGTTCCTCATTTTGCTTACATAATTGGTAGAGGCGTCTCTTACCGTGCTTACACACTTCAGCCGGGACCGACAAAACAATTTAGATTGAGTATTACCTTGAAATTAACATAGATCCCTAGTTCTGCTCTCAGAATATTTAGGGGTATTTATAGTGATGTAGATCGGGAATATTCCCAGTGGGAATGAGCTTATGATTTGGCAATATTTCCGGGAATATTTCCGAGGCCAAGAAATTATGGAAATTTAAGGGAACTTGAGGGAATTTATAAAATTGATCTAAAAATGATTGAAATTGATCAATCCCACTCATATTTTACATCAATATAATCAATAAATCATCATTCTATTTGATATTGATCAAGCTCAGCCACATTTTGCATTGATATAATCAATAAATCATCATTCTTTGAGCCGGTTTTTGCTCACTCACTCACTGTCTATTAAATACTCGTATAGTCCAGTCCAGTCAATGAAATATTATAGAGGGAAAATTTTGGAACACAATTATTGACCCCGTAGCTCTTTTAAGGGTAGTAAGGGGGTAAATATATCAAAAGTCCTCATCCTATTTTCTATTAAAAAAACGTGTTATTAACTTTTGTTAAGATAAATTTTTGTCGATTCAGTCAAGTTGGCAACTTTTTATTAATAACTCAAGTTACTTTTTATTGACTTTTGTAATTAACATCTGATAACAAAAATGTTAAAAATCTGGTGTGGCGCACTCACACAACTTTCCTTGCCGTTATGAAAATTGATCACCTGACGCTAGTGTTCCCGCGCATCTCAAAGTTACTATTCAAAGATTTTTAGTCAGCTGGTGAAAGGGCAATAACGCTGGAGACACACATGAGGTCTGCTATCTCTTCATAGTGAATGATTTAATAGAATCAACAATAATTTGCAATTGAATAATCATATTTTCTCGAATTTAAAGCTTATTTTCAATTTTAGGTGAAAATGTTACTGAACATTAATTGTAGAGATTTTCATGCTCAATCTACTCCACATGATTTTTTTTGTTTAAATTGTATCTGAAGCCTGATAATTGGGAATCTAAAATCGAACTTTGCATTGATGGGGCGGAGCTCCTGAAATTTTTACAGATATGGGACTTGTGGCAGTTGATAGTGCTTATCGATGACTATTTTAGGTATGAATTTGATCAAAATCGTTGGAGCCGTTTCCGAGAAAATCACGAAAAAATCTGGTGTGGTACACTCACACAACTTTCCTTGCTCATTGAACTGTAAGACTCATTCTTAGACGAGAATAATTTAGGGGAATAACATAATGACGATTGGCGGCAAAATATTTGCAACTACGATCAGACTACTTTATATGTTTATATATATATAATATTGTTTTCAGAGTACTATTTCCTTTGTGAAAATTGTGAAACTCTATGATTTTTTCAAAATTCGTCGAAACAGCTGTTCTACAGATGAAATATCTCGACTATGACTGTGTTCTTTTTATAAACTGCTCTACCTACCTACCTCATGCACGAGGAGGTTACAAAGTCCATTTCTCAAGGATGGGGTGGACCCCCCATTGGTTTCCCAGAAAGGAGACTCATTCCAGTTGATAGAGCTGATAAATAACTAAACAGGGTATGAATTTGAAAAAAATCGGTCAAGTAATTTTTGAGAAAATCGTGAAGAGCATGGTTTTTTAGTAATTATCTGCCATTATTCTCAAGAATATTACGGAGCTCCTGCAATTTTCCCAAAAATGAGACTCATGTCAGTTGATAGGGCTTATGAATAGCTATGTATGGTATGAATTTGAAGAAAATCGTTAAAGCCGTTTTCGAGAAAACTGTGAAAAACATGGTTTTTTCGTCATTATCCGCCATTTTTCTCAAGAATATTACAGAGCTCCTGAAATTTTCCCAGAAATGAGACTCATGTCAGTTGATAGGGCTTATAAATAGCTATCCATGATATGAATTTGAAGAAAATCGTTAGAGCCGTTTTCGTGAAAAACATGGTTTTTTAGTAATCATCCGCCATTTTTTCCGCCATCTTGAATTGAATTTTATTGAATTTCTTATTGTCGGATCCTTATGGTATAAGGACCTCAAGTTTAAAAAGTCAATCGGTTAATTAGGAATGGAGTTATCGTGTTCACAGACATACACACATACACACACAGACCAACACCCAAAAATCTGGTGTGGTACACTCACACAACTTTCCTTGCTCATTGAACAGTAAGCCTCATTCTCAAACGAGAATAATTTAGGGGAATAACATCATGGCAATTATTGGCGGCAACATATTATTTGCAACTACGATCAGACTACTGTATATGTGTATATATAATTATTGTTTTCAGAGTACTTTTTCCTTCGTGTAAATTGTGAAATTCGATGATTTTTTAAAAAGTCGTCAGAACAGCTGTTCTACAGATGAAATATCTTGACTATGACTGTGTACTTTTTATAAACTGCTCTACCTACCTACCTACCTCATGCACGAGATGGAGGTTACAAAGTCCATTTCTCAAGGATGGGGTGGACCCCCCATTAGTTTCCCAGGAAAAAGACTCATGCCAGTTGATAGATCTGATAAATAACTATACAGGGTATGAATTTGAAAAAAATCGTTAGAGCCGTTTTTGAGAAAATCGTGAAAAAATCTGGTGTGGTACACTCACACAACTTTCCTTGCTCATTGAACTGTAAGCCTCATTCTTAGACGAGAATAATTTAGGGGAATAACATAATGACGATTGGCGGCAAAATATTTGCAACTACGATCAGACTACTTTATATGTTTATATATATAATATTGTTTTCAGAGTACTATTTCCTTTGTGAAAATTGTGAAACTCTATGATTTTTTCAAAATTCGTCGAAACAGCTGTTCTACAGATGAAATATCTCGACTATGACTGTGTTCTTTTTATAAACTGCTCTACCTACCTACCTCATGCACGAGGAGGTTACAAAGTCCATTTCTCAAGGATGGGGTGGACCCCCCATTGGTTTCCCAGAAAGGAGACTCATTCCAGTTGATAGAGCTGATAAATAACTATACAGGGTATGAATTTGAAAAAAATCGGTCAAGTAATTTTTGAGAAAATCGTGAAAAGCATGGTTTTTTAGTAATTATCTTCCATTTTTCTCAAGAATATTACGGAGCTCCTGCAATTTTCCCAAAAATGAGACTCATGTCAGTTGATAGGGCTTATGAATAGCTATGTATGGTATGAATTTGAAGAAAATCGTTGACGCCGTTTTCGAGAAAACCGTGAAAAACATGGTTTTTTAGTCATTATCCACCATTTTTCTCAAGAATATTACGGAGCTCCTGGAATTTTCCCAGAAATGAGACTCATATCAGTAGATAGGGCTTATAAATAGCTATCCATGGTATAAATTTGAAGAAAATCGTTAGAGCCGTTTTCGAGAAAAACGTGAAAAACATGGTTTTTTAGTAATCATCCGCCATTTTTTCCGCCATCTTGAATTGAATTTTATTGAATTTCTTATTGTCGGATCCTTATGGTATAAGGACCTCAAGTTTAAAAAGTCAATCGGTTAATTAGGAATGGAGTTATCGTGTTCACAGACATACACACATACACACACAGACCAACACCCAAAAATCATGTTTTTGGACTCAGGGGACCTTGAAACGTATAGAAAACTTGAAATTAGGGTACCTTAATTTTTTTTGGAAAGCAATACTTTCCTTACCTATGGTAATAGGGCAAGGAAAGTAAAACCCTGTTTTTGACAACATTTTCGCCATTTTTGCCGCCATCTTTAATTGCATTTGATCGAAATTGTTCGTGTCGGATACTTATAGTGAAAGGACCTTAAGTTCCAAATTTCAAGTCATTCCGTTAATTGGGAGATGAGATATCGTGTACACAGACGCACATACACTCATACACACACACACACATATAAGACCAATACCCAAAAACCACTTTTTTGGTCTCAGGGGACCTTGAAATGTATAGAAATTTAGAAATTGGGGTACCTTAATTTTTTTCGGAAAGCAATACTTTCCTTACCTATCTATGGTAATAGGGCAAGGAAAGTAAAAATTGGGTTCCAAACTTTTCTATCTATATCTTTTTGAGCATTCGTTGCCTGGACTAGTATCTTATTACAAGTTAAGTGAGCCTCATTGACTCTTGAAAGGTTGTGAGCTCATTGGTTGTGAGAATTATTTTCTTTTTAATATTGAATTAAACTCGAGTATGCTTCTTGTTTTAGTTTAGCCTATTTTGCTGTATTTTATAATTTCTAATTTTTGAATTATATTCTACTCTAATCTTTATTTAGGGGGTCAATTATTTTTGTGCGGAGAAATTGAATAAAATCATGCAATGAAAGTTAAATTACACTCAATACTTTGTTGACTTTGTTTACCTGATTTACAGGCATTTATTTGTAAGAAAAAAATCTTATTCAACTCGTAAGACATGAAAGAAGCATGATAATAGTGGTGCAATTGAATGATTTATCAAGTGCTCATTTCTCTTTTCAGTCTATAAACTTCAAATTACTGTTTTCTTTGAACTTACTGCAATTTATAAGTTATTCATCTTCATATTTCTTACATAAATATGTTGTATAGCAGGTGATTGAGACCTTGTGTAACAGAAAACGTCTTTTTCGGTCATTTTTTATGAAAGAAATCATAAATTTCCTCAAATTCCCGGGAATTTATGATTTTTGGGAATATTTCCCTAAAATTCCTCGATCTTAAATTCCAGGGAATTTTACATCACTAGGTATTTAACAACTAAGGACTAGAATCGTACGGAGCAAAACTCGTGACTAAACAACTAAGAAACATTCATAAATATGGAACATAGTCAATCAGCCATGAGTTTTCTGATAACAACTGAATGATTTAAATACTGGTGAGCTTCAATTTCCATAAGGATAAATGATTACTAGAGAATTAATTCATGTAAGGTTGAATTGATTCAGATGAATACTTATCCCTTATTCGTCTCCTCCATACTATAGTTTGTAAAAAATAAGATGAGACTTGGCCCTTCATCAGAACAAATAACAGCGTTGCCAATTTGTGTAAAATTGCGATTTTCTCAAATTTCTAATCTAACCAGATTTTTTTGTAGAATATCATCACCTATTCCAATCATGCGAAAAACGTTCAAGAGTTGAAGGATTAAAAGGATATTTAATTGATAAAATTGAAAACATTATAATATATGTTTTTCTTTTGAATATCACTTCTCTAAGAATTATGAGATGAAAAAGAGAGAATTTTGTATAAAAATAATAGGGAGAATTTCTCCTCTCTAATGGTGTTTGAATTATTTTTATTCGACCTCTTGTTTTTTTTCTAATTAGCCTAATGATTATGTCCGTCGATGCCGAGACATCTCGAGCAAAAACATGAAACTTTCGACATCCTGAAAACTTTTTTGTTTCAAAAGATAAGCGGGTGGTGGAAGCGAGAAAGTTTGTCAGAAATAATTGAAATTATTTCTCCAATTTTCAAAAGTAGTCGGAAGATTGTAATTTGGTCTCTAAGGAATTTTAAAGTTAGGAGAGCGTCGACAAGAGGATTATAACTAGCTGTTGATACCAATCTTTCAAGCCGACCAAACTATTAGTTATCTATGATATTTTTATCAATCTATTTATATTAAATGAATCTGTGATAATAAAATGTTTTGAATTTCCTCCATGCTGCAATAACAAATCGAACTTGAAATTGTTTATGATTTTGCAACTTCTTACAGGATGTGAAGACAAAGTGTGGAAGCTCCTGATGTTTTCATGCGAGACAAGATCTTCAGGTACTGTTCTGCCACGTCTCTTTCTCTCCTGGGTGAGAACTGTGGCCTTGTCTTGCAGTTTCTTGATAATCTCGGGGGTCATGCCGGCTTGCTCTGTCGGTTGGTTAGCCACACCACCGGCCTCAACGGCAATCGCCTGAAATTCAAATTGTATAAAGAGGTAAATATTGAAATCGATCAGTATTGGAGAACCCAGTATATCAAGAAATCATGTATAAAAATTGACCAACCAGGAGAGGATATCAGGGAGATGACTTACTAAGGAAAACCAAGGGAAATAATCTTCATTGCACGCCAAGTCTTGTAGACTAACAAAAATACTATAAAAATGGATATTTTACAATCAGATCCAATGAGAACAAGACTGCCACCATGCAGAACAGAATACGGATGCTTGAATAATCGCTTGAAAAGCATGTATGTTATACAGCACAATATTATTTTATAGTTCAAATAACTTAACGAATCCAAACGCAATTGGATTTGAGTGATTTTTAAATATCCATGAATTCTAATGATCAAATCATCGCTTTGATTTTTCTACAATTATGTGGTGAGTTATGAATGGGAACATAATCGCATGTGAGAGTATTTTTCAGTTAAGGCCTACCGACCGGACTTTTTAGGAGTGTGAATAACTAGAAGTGTAATTCTTTCAATTAAAACTACTGCACATAATTCATAAAGTATCTAGTTATGATCTTGGTCGGATGAGAAGTACATTCTGATTCTGAAATTAATTAACAAAATAGAGTGGTTCAGATACGTTTAAACGTAAGAAAAAATAATACAATTTTGAAGAATATTTCAAGCTTCAATTGCTCTACTTCCAATTATAACTACTGCACATCATTTACAATGTTATCTTTGTTGAATGAGCATTCAGAATTTCTAATTACCAGAATAAAGCTGTTCAGATACGTTTGAACATACACAAGTAGTAGCCTACACAGTGCGAAAGGACTTTATGCCACATCTACATGTTGGCCTAGTCGCTGGTCCAGCCTGCAGTTTACCTAGTGTCCAATGAAGGTCAACGGTAGCCAGCTTCGGCGAGCCAACATGTAGATGTGGCATTACAGGAGTAAAATCCGAAACTATGGTTTGTCCTGCAATAAGCGTGTAACTGACCGGCTGCGGAATACCGGCGGGCGGCTGTGCGATACCCGCTTGCGGCTTGAGCGTGGCGAGAGCCTCTCTGGCGGCCGTGACCTCCTTGGTGAGTCGGCCGATGACGCGACACGCAGCGTCGTGCTGGTACAGCGCGTGACTCAGCTCCTGACGTGCCGTCTGCAGTTGCTGACGCAGCGTAAAGCTGTGCAGCATCACCGCGTCCCATTCGTCCTGCAACGTTTTCAAAATGGCCGGAATGCTGGTCGCCGATGGCGGCTTCGGTTTCACTATCGGCGTGGCTGAAATCAATCGCAACAATCTACTATTAGGCTACCTCCAATAACAGACAGCGTTAGAGTTGAAAAACAAAACACAAGAACTTCATTGCACGACGAATGCGTATAAGTATTTCTAATTTATTTATTTTCACATGGAAAATGATCACAAATCAGATGAATGATTGAAAAAGGAAAAAAAGGCTCATCTCAAAACTGTCCCTTTCCCAGTTTTTTATTTTATAAATTTCAATTTCAAACAATTGAAATAAATTCCAAGGTAGAACAGTACTATAGCTAACTGTGCCCTGTACTAAGCTTATACCAAGCATATAATATAAAAAGTCATAAATATATATTTTCAAGTAACTAAACAGCCTTGAGCTTTCGTTTTAATTGAGAAGATTATTTTTTCTCACACTTGAATCAACATAAATGAGTAAAGTTTTCATGAGACATTCACATTTGGGTGTCATGGAGCTATAAAGCAGGTTGTTTCGTACAGTAAATATATCTTAGGTTGCAATATCCTCTGACAATTTTCAACCGCATTTACAGCAGAGCAAAGAACAAAGTTAGGAAATATAACAGAATTGTACGTCATTGATAGACATTAATTAAATAAAATTAACATATTGACGATGGTCTTTCAAATAAAAAAAAATCATACGTTTTTCGGTTAATTTAAAACAGAACTATCCTGGACTGGATAGGTACTTATAGAAACTTGATTTCTAAAATCTTATAAGATTTACAACAAGCTTTCACTTACTTTTAACATCAATAAGCTGTTCTACAGTCAACTCCTTTCCTGAAATTGGATCGATTCCATTTTCTATAATATATTTCTCGATTAGTCTTCTTTCGAATATAGAACCCGACGTCGGTGAGACAACTGGGTGCTCAGGAACTTCGTTTGATACTGAAAAGAGAAAATAATTATTTAGTACATACAGATTAGGATTAGTCTATATGTGGTCTAATTTGAATTTAATTTACTAGAACTTGATAAAATTAAAATAAAATGTAACTTACCTACAACTGTACCGATAATAATTTAGGGCCGGTTTTCGAGCTCGGGATTTAGCTAAGTTCTAGACTTTGAACAGCTAGACAGGGTGTACACTGAATCAGGCCCAGAAAATTCCCGTACAATTCCCGTACATTTCACGTTTTTCCCCGCCGGTTGAAAAACATTAATAATATGGAAGAAAATATAGGTTGGGGAGGGGGGTATGGGGGTTACTCAGAAAGGGGTCCATTTTGAAAAACGTGATATTCTTAAAATAATAATTTCAAAATTGCACAAGTATGTTTTTCATCAAAATGTAGCATCGTTATATGATTATAATGGTACACTAAATTTCAAAAAATATAAGAAAAGACAATTTAGAAGAAAAAACGAAACTCCCTAACCTACCTTTAATATTAAAAACATTATAGTCCAGTCACTACCGGTTTATACATTGGTGCTTGCAATATATTGTAGTTCTGATTTTTCAATATATTGTTTGGATACATTAGAGAAGTTTAAAAACAATTTTAGCATGCAACATTTTCAATATTATTCCGATTGTCACAATTCAAATTTATAATTCAAAATACCTCTGGGCGTAATTCTGTGTGCTCTACCCAGTCTCAGATTGAAGAGCACAAAATCAAATAAATAAAATAAATGTTTATTTCCCAAAAAAACTAAAAACTACAACATCAATTACACAAAATATTAGATAAATTACAATATTACATACAATGGTTAGTTACAAAAAATTCGTATAATGTGTCCTCTACTTGTTTAGTTTTTTCTGTTTGGAAATTGACCTACTCCACTATGGCGTACCATTTTCTAGAGTAGGTTTTGTTAGTTTTTTGTGCGTATTATTAATTAGTTAGTGTTCAGTAAGTCATTAGGTGATTAGTTGTTATTTGAAATAATGTTTTCTATGTTCTGTCTTCCTTTGCTCATCAACCAATTGTGTACTATTGTTTTGAACTTTCTAGGATGATTAATCTGTTTAAAGTTTGCAGGAAGTAGATTATATAATTTTGGTGCTAAATGATTGAAATGTCTCTGGTATAGTGCCTTCCTTGCAACACTGGTGATGAGAAGATTCCTGTATTTGGTGTTGTGGTTTCTGGTTTGAAATGTTGTTGGGTTCTTGTGTAATCTGCATAGTATATCCTTGGAGTAAAGCTGTCTTGGATCCATCACGTCAAACTCATTGAATAGCTGGTCTGATGAATAGCGTGGAGGCTTCTGGTTGATGACCCTCATGATCAGCTTCTGTACCCTGAAGAGCGGATCGATGTGCAAGAAGCTTGCACCTCCCCATCCCACAATCCCATACATCATGAGGGACTGTGCCAGAGAGAAGTAGATAACTCTTAGACATCCCTTGTGGACCAGTGTCCTCAGAATCCTGAATCTGCAGATAGTCTTCCTCAGTCTCCCACATAATTCATTGAGATGATGATCCCAGCGCAGAAAAGAGTCCATTGTAACTCTATTTCTGTGACTGTTTCCTGTGAACTGTGTATCAAGTGTTATTCCGTTGATTCTTGATTACTATCTCATCTCCTGTTGGCTGTCCATGTTGAGTCGCCGAAAAGGTCAGAAAGAAGGTTTTCTCATGATTCAATGTTAGCAGATTTTCAGCCAACCAGCGAGACACCCTCTGAAGTCCAGTCTCGGCTTCTCTCCAGGTCATCTCCCAGGTCGGTTCAGAGAACAGTAGAACAGTATCATCTGCAAAGGTGGTGATTGATCCATTAATTTCCATGTTGCATAATGGATTTATGTAGAGAAGAAAAAGAATTGGTCCTAGTACTGTTCCTTGTGGCACTCCAAACTTTACAGTCAGCTTGTTGCTTATACATTCATTGAATCTGACACATTGTGTTCGTTTTGATAGGTAGCTCTTGAAAAGATTCCATGCGACTCCTCTTATTCCATAGTTATCAAGCCTTGAAAGAAGAATGTCATGTGACACCGTATCAAAAGCCTTCTTTAAATCTGAGAGTACTGCTAATGGTTTCTCTTCAGTGTTTATTTTATGAGTGGTCACATAGTGGATAGCATCATTTGTACTGCGACTAGATCTATTACCATATTGGTTTGGCGATAGAAGATTATTTTTTTCAAGAAAGCTGATCAGTCTTGTTTTGATACACTTTTCAAAAAATTTTGATAATGTACTGAGTAATGATATGGGTCTGTAGCAATTCATATCTTTCTTATCTCCTGTTTTGAAGATTGGACAAATAACAGCTTCCTTAAGACACTATGGAAAAACACCTTCCTCAAAAATTCTGTTTGCAATATGTGTTAAAGGCTTGGCAAGTATAGTATTATTCTGTTTGAAAAAATCTGGTTTTAAATGATCGAGTCCAGGTGCACTATTAGCTTTAAGGCTATAAATGATTTTATCATTTCGTCCTCACTGACAGGTGTAAAGAATAATGACCGGCAGACTATCTGATCAGCTGCCGCATGCTCATCTGCGCCATTACAATCGCTATTTAGAATGTCCTGGGCCAGTTTTGATCCAATACTAATAAAAAAATCATTGAAAGAATTTGCCATATCTTTATCATCATCTCCCAATTTCAACTCTCTCCCTTCCAAGTTGATTTGGTGGATTTGTGTTCTTGGCCGTTGCACATCAGTTATTTCTCTTATTACATCCCATGTTTGCTTAGAGTTGCTGGAAGTTTCAAATCGCCTTGAAAAGTATTGTTTCTTCGCATTTTCTATTACAGTTGTTAGTAGATTTCTGTACCTTCTATAATACTCTCTAAGCTATAGATTCGCTGTTTTATTCTTGCTTTGTCTCTCTTCCTTATTGATGTAATTAATCCATTTGTAATCAGAGGCTTAATTTTTCTTTTTGTGTACAATACTCTATTAATAACTTTACATTCTTCTGTGTATTTCTTCAGTATTTCTATCATTCTCTTCAAAGCACTATCAGCTGCAGGTACACGGAATTCCAGGTCTCATTCGTTAGTGCTAATGAAAGTTTATTATAATCAATACTTTCATAGTAGGGTTTTCTTCTGTTGTGATTGTGTTCCACCGCATCATATTTAATTCCCAGAATAGTTATAAAATGATCTGTGATAGAATTTGGGAAAACTATTGGTATTATATCTTTTTAAAGTTTATCAGAATATGATCTATACATGAAGCGCTATTATTTCCAATGCGAGTTGCCTGCTTTATACAATGTAGGAATCCATATTCACTGAGTAGATTATCATAGTCTTCCAGTTGCCTGTGCTGATTTGGTTCTTTTGTGTTGATGTTCAAATCTCCTAGAACGATGTTAAAATATTTTCCATTATCATCCAAAATCTGCCTCAGATCAATGAGAAATTCTGTTAAGTCCAAGTGTGATGGAGATCTATATAACGCTGTTATAGAATAAGAATAAGAATAAGAATAAGAATTTTATTTGCCATTAAACATATAACATCAATGCAATAGGCTTCGTCAAAATATAAATTTGAAATACATATTACAATATAATATATAACATGAAAACTAATTATAGCTCCTTGTCTCCTATTCTGCAGATAAGACATGATTACATTTAGCTCACTGCCCAAGATACCATAGTGGCGTAATTTATTCTCCAGAATAGTGTGTGATATGCAGTCGAATGCTTTTTGTAAATCTATTAGACACACACCTGCAATTAACTTATTCTCAAATGCTTCTAATATCCTATTAACAACAGTCTCAACGGCTGTTATGGTAGAATGTTTCGGTCGGTAACCATATTGATGTTCATAGAGTAAGTCATTGGAATTAAAATAGTCGTACAATTGAACAAACATACAGGCTTCAATAATCTTACCTATTATAGGAACTAAAGCTATTGGTCTGTAACTATTAGGCTGCGTTTTATCACCTTTCTTGTAAACCGGAGTTACCTTACTGAGCTTTAAGCAATCTGGAAATTTTCCACCCATAAGAACTGAATTAATCAGAAATGTAAGAGGTGTCAGTATACCTTCTATGAAACCTTTGACAACGACATTGCTCAGGCCATAAATATCACCTGCTGATGAAGTGCTTAGATTTTTTACAATGTCAAGAACCAGCTTTGGTTCCACTTTTTTCCATTTGAAATTATTATTTTCTAAGTTCAAAGGCATTTTAAATTTATTTAACAAAATTGAATGATTCTCAGAAGGTACGTTACTAGCATTAATAGCACATGATACATTTATAAAATAATTGTTTAAAACATCTGCTGATATAGGTGGCTCTTGAAAAGATTCCATGCGACTCCTCTTATTCCATAGTTATCAAGCCTTGAAAGAAGAATGTCATGTGACACCGTATCAAAAGCCTTCTTTAAATCTGAGAGTACTGCTAATGGTTTCTCTTCAGTGTTTATTTTATGAGTGGTCACATAGTGGATAGCATCATTTGTACTGCGACTAGATCTATTACCATATTGGTTTGGCGATAGAAGATTATTTTTTTCAAGAAAGCTGATCAGTCTTGTTTTGATACACTTTTCAAAAATTTTGATAATGTACTGAGTAATGATATGGGTCTGTAGCAATTCATATCTTTCTTATCTCCTGTTTTGAAGATTGGACAAATAACAGCTTCCTTAAGACACTATGGAAAACACCTTCCTCAAAAATTCTGTTTGCAATATGTGTTAAAGGCTTGGCAAGTATAGTATTATTCTGTTTGAAAAAATCTGGTTTTAAATGATCGAGTCCAGGTGCACTATTAGCTTTAAGGCTATAAATGATTTTATCATTTCGTCCTCACTGACAGGTGTAAAGAATAATGACCGGCAGACTATCTGATCAGCTGCCGCATGCTCATCTGCGCCATTACAATCGCTATTTAGAATGTCCTGGGCCAGTTTTGATCCAATACTAATAAAAAATCATTGAAAGAATTTGCCATATCTTTATCATCATCTCCCAATTTCAACTCTCTCCCTTCCAAGTTGATTTGGTGGATTTGTGTTCTTGGCCGTTGCACATCAGTTATTTCTCTTATTACATCCCATGTTTGCTTAGAGTTGCTGGAAGTTTCAAATCGCCTTGAAAAGTATTGTTTCTTCGCATTTTCTATTACAGTTGTTAGTAGATTTCTGAACCTTCTATAATACTCTCTAAGCTATAGATTCGCTGTTTTATTCTTGCTTTGTCTCTCTTCCTTATTGATGTAATTAATCCATTTGTAATCCGAGGCTTAATTTTTCTTTTTGTGTACAATACTCTATTAATAACTTTACATTCTTCTGTGTATTTCTTCAGTATTTCTATCATTCTCTTCAAAGCACTATCAGCTGCAGGTACACGGAATTCCAGGTCTCATTCGTTAGTGCTAATGAAAGTTTATTATAATCAATACTTTCATAGTAGGGTTTTCTTCTGTTGTGATTGTGTTCCACCGCATCATATTTAATTCCCAGAATAGTTATAAAATGATCTGTGATAGAATTTGGGAAAACTATTGGTATTATATCTTTTTTAAAGTTTATCAGAATATGATCTATACATGAAGCGCTATTATTTCCAATGCGAGTTGCCTGCTTTATACAATGTAGGAATCCATATTCACTGAGTAGATTATCATAGTCTTCCAGTTGCCTGTGCTGATTTGGTTCTTTTGTGTTGATGTTCAAATCTCCTAGAACGATGTTAAAATATTTTCCATTATCATCCAAAATCTGCCTCAGATCAATGAGAAATTCTGTTAAGTCCAAGTGTGATGGAGATCTATATAACGCTGTTATAACAAAAGTATCTTTCCCAATTTTTAAATGCATATTCAAACAGTTGGCTTGCCTAACTGCAATTTCTTTTATTTCGACAAAATAGTCAGATTTGACATAAATTATTACTCCATCATTCTGTAGAATATTGTTTTCTGTTTTGTGGCAGGTATATATAATAATTATTAATTGATTTCAAGGAAACACCACCAGCAATCCAGCATTCCGTTAAGACTATCACGTCGAAATCCACGTTCATGTCTTCCAGTTGAATAAGAAATTCTTCAAAATTTCTATTGTAGCTTCTGATGTTGAAATTGATGATTTTCAAGTTGAAAGGTTGGATTGTATAGTTGACATCTTGTGAATTTGGAATCGAAAAGTCTTCAATGTCTAATAAATCCAAATCAGCCATTTTTTTGTATTTATAATTATTTGTGTGCCAATTGTAGATATCCTTGTCCTCAACTGATTGTATTTTTTGAGTTAATGACAGCATGAGATCTTGCTCTCCAACTGTTAAATATCTGAATGAGTTGGTATGCCTACTAAGTGCTACTATTATGTACTGAATGCTATTGTAAATCTTGTGTGGTTTAGTATTTTTCCTCACTAGGATAACATCTCTAAACGTTAAACCCTGAGCTTCATGTATAGTTAGTATTGTTAATGAGCCAGCGGGAGCCTTGTTTTTAATAGCTTCCAGTACCATTTGTTTTTCTGATTGCGTGAATGTGAGGATTAAAGTTTGTGGTTGTAGGTTGTGAGATTATCCGTTAGTTATTGTTGGTTCAATTGATCTAATAATTTTATTTGTAGTGCAGATATCATTGTAGTAGTTGGACAACAAACAGCACACATCCATTGGACACCTGTTGGTTACTGATTGGTAGGGATCCGGATCCGCGAAAACAGAAATATTTTTCCAGACTGCTGGTAAACCACTTCTCTCGATGTAAGATATTTGTTTTGAGTCTCCAACCAGTACTATGTCGTCTGCGCCTGTCAGCTCAGAGACGAATCCCACAAAGCCGGCGTGCATAAGCACAGCTTCATCGTTGAATACGCGCTTATATTTTTTGTGGCAGCCATTAATTAGAAACGACGTCACGGTTCTGTAATTTGAATTGATGATTGAGTTGAATTTATTTCCGTGTTTCTCCTGTATAGTTGATCTTATTCCTTTGATTGCGGCTCTTGTTTGAGTTAGTATGAGGTATTCCATTGGTCGATGTTTATCAACAATTAGATGTGTTTTTCCGCTCCCTGGAACTCCATCAATCCATCTGATTCTTGGTATTCAATTTTCGAAACAGCATCCAACAGTTCCTCATTAAGCATCACTTGAGTGTCTCGACTAACCATAATATATTTTTCATTGGTTCTAATCTGCGAGAACTGTTGTCAAATGATACGTAAGCTCCGCCTCCCTCCATACTGAATCCCATTCTATATTTTGAAGTAGTTGGTAGAAGGAACATTTTCAATTCATTATCGTAAACATTCATACTCCTCAATTCAATTTCTCTGAAGACCGACGATGAAGCATGAAGATTTTCGGTTCGAAGTGTTAAAAGAGCTTCTTTGAAAATATGTGCGTTCATTTTATCATATTGCTGTGAAAGATTTTTCAATTCAATCATGCAATTTAGAAAGTTATGGTGCTTGCTATCTTCTGGTAGATAACCTCTTGGGCATACTTTTTCTCCAATTACCCAGAGGGATTTTGACTTATACATAAGAATTGTGACAATCGGAAGATATTGTTGATTAAAAACTAAAATTCATTAAAATTGACTATTTTACTCGTATTTGTAACTCAGTACCGGTACACATTAGATATAGAGATTTTGGGATGACTCCATTTTATTCAGAATTTTATAATCTGAAAAAAGACAAGAGCAAATTTTACTGTCCATTATCTGGTTTTGGCAGAAATAGCTTGAAACTGGAAAATGAACCGAAAATACTTTGTGTTTGGGCCATTCAGTATCTAGCAGAAGGAAATTAGCATGCAAAAATTGGTTCTGGACTTCTCTTATGTATCCAAACAATATATTGAAAAATCAAAACTACAATACCCCCTTTTTCATGTCTATAGTGACTGGACTATCCTATAGCCTACTATTAAACGAGCAACATCTGTTTATATTTTTAGATGTTTGGATGTTTATATGTTTGTGTGTATTTATATGTTTATATGTTTGATTCGATTGCACTAGGTCTCATCCCTGAAGAAACTCGCTGAAGGACATTAAAAGGATAATTATTATTCGTCCTTGGAATAATTATAATTATTTCGTCGTCTGTTGGAGATGAAGTGAGTGAGCGAGTTCATGTGTGTGGGACTGTGTCAAAATTATGACTCAGCTGCTGTTGAACCTTTGTAATCATTCAATCAGGGGCCTGTTTCACAAAGGTACAAGTAGGTTACAAGTCTTGTTGCCAACCATGGTTTTGGAGAACAGCTGATTACAAGCGTTTCACAAAAGCAGAATTGTAAATTTGTAGTTACAATGAATTTCTACAAGTTTACAAAAGATTTGCTTGTTACGAACAAGTGTTTCACAAAGATTTTTATTGTAGCCAACAAATTTCTACCAAAGTGGAAAGCTATGAAAAGGATTTACAAGTGATCATTAAAATGATTTTAAATATTCAATAAATAATTCTAATAATCAAAAATGCCCTATATTCCTCTATAATCCATTATTTTGGAAATATATGCATTAGGAAATTGAATTTAATCATAGGTTATGTGTACTATAGTATATATACACAGTATATATAGTATACATTATATATAGTACATTATATAGTATATATATATATAGAGTACATATACTATGTAGGTTACAAATTCAGCAATCAATGAAGTAGACTGTACAAAAAACTATATTGCTTTCAAATATTTTCAAAGTAATTATTGAAAAGTACAAGTAACCTTTTTGAAGGATGAAAAAAGGAAATTATCATGAAAATAGGTTATGTTTACTATTGAAGTAGGCCTACTTGTAGACTTGTAAAATTGTAAACTTGTAGATCATAAATTTTTGTGAAACGTGAGTAGGCCTACTTGTAAACTTGTAACTACAAGTACTTGTCCGTAACCATGGTTGGTAACAATATTTGTACCTTACTGAAATAGGCCCCAGGTACTTAGTGCCGGTTGTGAAAAAGCCGGGTTATTTTCATTCCTGATTAATTCCAGTAGATCCATCTTTTTGAAATGGTCTTCTCTGATTTGGTTCACGTGAAGTTGATCAGGATTAGAATTTAACCGGCTTTTGTGCAACTGGGCCTTTGTGAGGGAGATTTTTGCATTATTCTGGAAATTAATCTCAAGTTACTGTTTTTAGATAGAGCATCTCTGCATGAATGTTATTATAATTTCTTCTTTCGTAATAATTTCTGTCGTAATAAAATTGTGCTGCCACAAGCCGCTCTTTTAACCGTTCTCCAAGCCGTTCGCCGAACACTAAACTTTTCAGCCAATCAGAGCCCTTGATCGAATTTCGCCGTGCAGGTCGCGTTCCAATTTTGACTCTCCATTCGAAGTGGAGAACATGCGAATACTTTCGCGAACATTAAATACAGTACAGACCTCTTCTTATTTTATCCATTCTATATTTTGAACAATTAATTTTCATGAATTTATAGGAATCGATATTAATATTTAATGCAAATAGATTAATTTCTAAAAATTGATGATTGAATAAATTTTAATATTAAAATATTGATGGGTCGATGTCAAACGAGGCAAACGACAGAAGAGACCAGCGACAGTCGAGACCAGCGACGGTAGACACCGGCGACATTCGAGGCCAGCGACGGTAGAGGACTCATGAAAAAGTGGCCTCAAATGTCGTCTGCGTTAGGCGACAGTTGAGGCCACTCTAATTTTTGTACAGCCCACCTGCGACGGCAGAGGACTCCTGAAAAAGAGGCCTCAAATGTCGCCTGCGTTAGGCGACAGTTGAGGCCTCTCTAATTTCTGTACACTCCCGACAGTCGAGACCTGCGACCGTAGAGGACTCCTGAAAAAGAGGCCTCAACTGTCGCCTGCGCTAGGCTCTCCAGAATGGTAGACAGCACCAAAAGAATATTATCATTTAATTTGTATGGATTTACCAGCAATTGAATAATATCCCATTATTCCTTCCATATTATGAATAAGTATTGCAACTTTACAATTGTAAATAAACCTTAGTTGCTTCATCATAAAAAACGAAATTTTCAAACTCGTAAATACCTTTTTGATACTTTGATGTCAAATTCTCAGTTCATGATAGATGTAGGATATTATTCTACGAATCAATATCCTGTTACAAATCAATAACTTTTATCAATTTCACACATTCACATTTTACATTTTCTTGATCTATATATACATTGAGCTTTTCTCATAAAAACTAAATTGTTCATTTATTTCATTACCGATGTTGCTTATGGAATTAATCACATGATTACTTTCATATGATGATAACATCATATGTATAAGTTATAATCATTATAAAATGTATTTTGTCTGGAATCGCAGTAGGATGTGTCCTCAACTGTCGCCTGCTGCAAGCGAGTCTCTAATCTTTGTACAGGCCCGACAGTCGAGACCAGCGACATTCGAGGCCAGCGACGGTAGATGACTCCTGAAAAAGAGGCCTCAAATGTCGCCTGAGTTAGGCGACAGTTGAGGCCATTCTAATTTTTGTGCAGCCCCGACAGTCGAGACCTACGACGGGAGAGGACTCCTGAAAAAGTGTTCAAATTTTCGTACACTCCCGACAGTCGAGGCCTACGACCGTAGAGGACTGTAAAACAGTCCTCTACGGTCGTAGGCCTCGAATGTCGTCGGTCTCGACTGTCGCGCCCCCATATTGATGACCAAGAACTTAGTATCATGACAATTATTTCCTTTTAAAATCATAATAATTTTGTTATTTTTAAACTAATATAATTAATTCCACTGACTAACCATGAGGTTGACTGGAATAGATTTTGTAATACCAATATCTTATTTATACTAATAAATATTACAGTATATACTAATTCACAAAAAGTGACACCAATATGAATATTGCCATTGAATCATTGATCATTGTATTTCACGAAAAAGTAGGTAGAATTGAATAATTTCCCCCCAAAAGGGATGTTTTGGCAGGCCAAAAACGTACTTTTGTAGTTGAAGAAATGTCAAAGAGGACCTTTTTAGGATTGCCAAAATCAATAATTAAGGTTTATCACGGAATAAGGGAGTGTTATTTTCAATTTTTCGTCATTTTTGCAATTTGGTCTGAAGAAATCGATACAAGTGGATTATTACGCGATTTGTAACATTCAGAACAGTCCCTTACTGAACTGTACTCTGCACGACACTCCACAACGTTTTCGGTCGACTGTACAGTGTGTCAGTCAGTCTATCAGTGACTTAAATGAAAAAGGGACTGAAAAAATTATAATAGAAAAAAAATCTCATAGATTTACAATTTATTGATAAAAAATAAACATCAAAGAATGCGTTTTCGCATTGCTGGTACATACAAACATCAAGCTGGAAAAACAGTTTATCCAATATGTTGCTCATTTGAAATGACCCTGAAAACCCGGATAAGCAAGGTGGATGATATTAATTTTCCATTATTATAGATACCGTACTCTAAATACTGTTGTTACAAAATATATTATAATATCCTAGAGCCTGTTTGATTGAATTCGTCAATTTATTTAGTAGGCTACCTATTGATTCATAATGGATTATCAATATTATTGATTCACAAGAAAGTATGAATCCAAATCAAAATAGAATCCAAATAAGATAATATTCTAATCATGTTAGGAAAAAAATCAGTGATTGAAAGATAATTATTATGTCTTGGAATTATGTTTTCAGATATCATTGACACTACGAAAACTGATGATTTGAAGCCGAAATTATTAAAATAAATCAACAGAACCTGGAAACACACATTGCCTTGTTGATTTCCAAAAGGCTTTCGATCCACTAAATAGGATGAAACTATGGGAAGTGCTACATGAGTCTGGTTACCCTCTACACCTTATAAAAGTAGTCCAGAGTTTATATAGAAATACAAAGGTGATAATAGAAGTAGGACATTCCATATCTGATGAAATAGAGACTAATAAAGGAGTAAGACAAGGGTGTGGATTATCACCTGCTCTGTTTAATATTTATTTGAATGACGTAATCAGGATTTGGAAGTCTGAAATTAATACTGGAATCACCATAAACGCAAAATGTGTTGACTGCTTGTTCTTTGCTGATGACCTTACAATCATACAGAACAGTGAGGATGGCCTGCAGAGAGTTATCTTCAAGCTATACAGCCTCTGTCAAGAATATGACCTGAAAATATCACAGCAAAAGACGAAGGTTATGGCTTTCAAGGGAAAGGAGCCAGTAAGAAGCAAGGTAGTATTAAATAATAGTATCCTGGAACAGGTATCAAATTTCAATTACTTGGGCAGTGATATCTCTTACAGGAAAGGGAGAGATACTACCAATAAAATACATAGCTTCCAAAACATATGTAGTACCATACATGGAAATCTGAAGAATAATGCTAGCCAGAGCACCTGGCTAAAATTTTACAAACTATAGCTGCACCAACCCTTTTATATGGGTGTGAAACCGGGATGCTGTCAGGGCCAGATGAAAGTAGACTACAGGCAACTGAAATGAGATTCTCCGAAGAATCTATGGGTGCAGCCGAGAAGAAAGAAAGAATCATTTAATAAATACTGAGATAAGAAAAGAACTTAATGTATTTTCTAAAAATGAAAAGATATCTCAGAGTAGGTTTAAATGGTACCAGCATGTGAATAGGATGGAGGAAGACAGGCTACCAAAATTGGTGCTCAACTACGAGCTAGTAGGCAAGAGAGACCGAGGCCGTCCAAGGAAAAGATGGGCAGATATGAGGTTCGGAACAGGCAGAGATGCCTAAACCCTGAAAGGTACAAGAGGAAGAAGAAGAAATCAACAGAACAGAACAGAAGTTTGGGATAAAACCCCATATTGATATTCCAACCTGCGTCACCCATCACTAATACACCACTCATCCACCGGCTGAATTTCAACTCTGTACTTTAGTATTATAAATTAGTATACACTATACAATTAGCTAGTTGACTGAAGGGTCAAAAAATTCCCGTATCTCGACAAAATTCCCGTACATTTCCCGCCCAAATGAAATTCACGTAAAATTCCCGGATTTCCCGCTGCGTGGACACCCTGCTGGTCAGAAAATTGGCTTTCCGAAACGGGGCGTAGTCGTAGTTTCTATGATAATCTCTATTTACTCATATGAAACGTTTTTTCTTGACAAAATAAAACATTCCTAAATAGGCTACAGTAATTCAAAATAGCTGAAACTTTAGACTATTTTCTTTTGTGTTGAATTTTATAGTTTTCTAAATTTAATTTAAACGTAGATTACGACTATGCCCCGTTTTGGAAAGCCAATTTCTGACTCCAGCTGTTTAAAGTCTAGATAACTTAGCTAAATCCCGAGCTTGGAAACCGGCCCTTAATGATCAAATAATTATGGATAAATAATAGATCAACTTGAAAACTCATATTCAACTAGTTGCTTAAATTATTAGAATAAGGAAGGGGTTTTTAGTATTCATAAATTAATATTTAATGTACGCAAGTTCTAAAAAAGAGTAAAGTTTTCAATTCCTTCTCAAAGACGCTACCATGTCGTAAGCCTAGAATGTTACACTACGGCCGGTGTTCTTCAAAGCATGTAAATGTGCAATTTTAACAATGATAATATACTCAATGAACATTCATTCAATTAGTAATATTTTTAATTATCATTCAATAGTAGACAAATAGTGAGCTTTTAGAAATAATTGAGTTTTAACTCTGGCAACATAACCCACAGAGGGTTATGTTGGAGGGAATCATGTTAGATTAATTATTACTGTGATTTAATTATTAATATAATTTGTATGGGATAATAGATTTATGATTACTTACTTGCGCAACACAATGCCATTTTCAAGAAGTTCAATAATGCAATAAACAAATTAAATACAACCCGGCCATCAAACGCTTGCTTTCAGTTTAGGAACACACAGCCATCAGCCATTGATCAACACGCACACACACAATAATATCCGTATAGAGTACCAACTGTTAAATATATTCCAATTTTGAATGCAATTCAGAAACTTTATTTTTTAGAGTAAATAAATTCATCAATATTATATCCTTAATCACTCGATCACAATGAATTTAGAACTGGATTGATATGATTGATTATTATTCACTTTGATTGAGAAAAAGTATGTATTTTCCACAAAATGTTATCCCTTTCGAATAGCGCGAAACTTGAATACCGCGGGATGTACAGTACTGTATTTTGAATTATTATACAGTAGGCCTAATATTTATATATTTAATCATTCAGAATTACACAATTTACAGAAAAATACCACAGGCTTACGCCTAATTTCCAGGAACCAAAAAAAAAGTCAAAGAGTATATCTCTGGTCGGCAGTACAAAGGTGTTAAGTCAATTTTTGGTCAAAATGAGTTACGGTATGTCGATAGATAAATGTAGAAAAAAATTTTTTCCTCCACCTACTATCAAAAGTCTCATTTTACACCCTGGAATCGAATACTAAAGTACTACTTTTCCTCCCATGGGACTAAAAATAATTCCCAGCGGGAAAAGTGATCACTTTTACTCCCAAGGGAGTAAAAATAAACCCATAAGATTAACATGGGAAGAAGTCCGACAACGCCGCGATTGAAGAATGAGGAATGTGGCAACACTGTCGTGGTCGGTAGAGGAAAAGTAAAAGAGCTCTATTTCGATCTTTGGAATATTTTAGCTCTAGGAAATAAGTAGCTCTATTTCGATTGTCAGGTTATGTTCAACCGTTGGTGGATATGAAAAAGTACACACCTCTAACGTCATCGGCATCTCTACGAGAGCGTTCATCTAAAGGTACGTTTTCGTTTATGCGAACTTTTCCGCAGTCGACGACGGCAAGCATTGTTGACATTCATATTGTCCAAATTTCAAGTGTGCTAAAAGAGCTCTATTTCGATCTTTGGAAAGCTCTAGGAAATAAGTAGCTCTATTTCGATTGTTAGGTTATGTTCAACCGTTGGTGGATATGAAAAAGTACACACCTCTAACGTGGATATGAAAAAGTACACACCTCTAACGTCATCGGCATCTCTACGAGAGCGTTCATCTAAAGGTACGTTTTCGTTTATGCGAACTTTTATTTAATTATTCAATATACAAATTATTCATTGTTATAGGTATTGGTGTAGGTGGAGGAAAAATGTTGTGTGCATCACGGGACTAAAGTACTTATTCTCCCTCAGGGAAATTGTCGCCCTCGGCTACGCCATCGGGCGACAACAGTTTCCCTCAGGGAGAAAAAGTTGCACTTTAGTCCCTAGATGCACAAATAACTATTGCTTTCAGATGGTACAAACGGCATAAGTCTACTATGAATATTACCTGAGTTATTGATGATGGTATTTTAGTCACATCTCACATCATCATATAAAGGAATTTCACAGGATGGTACAAACGTCTTAAGTTTACTTATAACATTAGTATCATCTGTGATGAATTTCCCATTGCGGTACAAAAGTCTCAAGTCAACATTATGGCATTCATATCGCACCACTCGCGTTCCACCTTTTGGTACTTAAATCTTACTTGTGACGTTGTTACCACTGACACGTTTTTAGAATTATCATACTGGCAATGGCATAACACAGATTGAGCATTGAACATTGGACACTTGGAAAACATGACTGTATGGAATTGATTTGTTTTTGATTAATTATTTCTATATAATAAGAGAGAGTAGGGTTGTGTTTGTTCGTGTGTTCGTTAGTTCGCATCAAAACATGTCAACTTGTGGATTGCATACCGGAGAAACGGGAATGATTTGGATCTCAAAATTTTGCACATAGATTCTAAAAATATCAATCTCGTGCACCTGGAAGCCCAAATTTTAATTTTCCTTCTAGATTTATCAGAATTAATGTTTAAATTTCATTAATGGTACATTCGATTTCATTAAAAAATTACCAAATCATATGGTCGAAATTAAAAAAGGAACATCTGTTTCTATATTGCTTTCTATCTGAAAAACATAGTTTTGAAACTTCGTTTTCCTGATGCACTGTTTAGTCCTACACGTGGCATGGATTATTAATTTTTCAGCTAGAAATTTTTGAGACAAAGTGCTGAATAAACGTTTACAGTTTCATCAATGCTGTATCGGCAATATGAAAACGCATGCAGTTTTTATGTCTTTGAATAAAGGTGTTGTTATTTACATAAAGAAATTATATTCTTCCATTTTTATTTAATTAAAATTTCAAAATTATTCGTGCCCTGATAGAATGACTGACTCACTGTACAGTCAGTCGAAAATTTTAATATTGGAATGAGGGGTATTTTGGCAAGCTGAGCAAAAAATAAGGTCATATACACCTTTTCGTTATATCTTCAAATGAAAAATGAGTTTTGTGGGTTGTCAAAACTCCCTCTGAAAGGGAAACTATTCAACTTATTCTATCTTTTAGTAAAATAACAATGATCATCCATCCATGTATCATCTTCTATACTATAATAAAGGAAAGAACTGGATTATAAATGTAGCCTATACATGTATAATTATAGGGAATTATGTTTGACGCATTATCACGTCAGAACTACTGGACTGATTAACTTGAAATTTTGCATATAGATTCTTGCTTAACCGAGGGTGGTTATAGATCAATTTTAAATTCTTCAAGATTTGATTACATCAAGTTTTCAATCATTTGTCATGCTTCCAGTTTGTATGGAAGCAGCAGAAGATTTCTCTTAAGAGGTCAGACTGATTTATCGAAAATTTGAGTTTGATTCAATTTTTATTGTCATGCGTGAGGAGTTGCATTCTGGCCAAGTATTCATAGAATGGAACAAAATGACAATTTTGATAGTCATCAGCAAACCCTAATGTATTCAGCAAATAAAAACTCACATGTATCTGTCATGTTTATGAAGGCTGTATCTGATTTCCCACACATCCATACAATCAACCATAAATTTCTAGTTCCAGGACATACTCACATGGAATGTGATGTTGATCTTTCAATCATTGAAAAACGAAAGAAAAAGACCCAGGTACCAATTTACCACCCACATGACTGTTACCAGTTGGTACGGTCATGTAGCAAGAAGAATCCATTTGTGGTACACGAAATGAAGCAGGATCATTTTTTCAGCTTTCCCCAGTTGTTGAAAGTGGGTTTAGTTCTCAAGAAAAGAAACGATGAGAATGAACAATTTTTCTGGCGCAACATACAATGGCTCCAGTATGTGAAGTCTGAAGTGGGTATTGTGCGTTACAAAGAGAGTTTAGGGGAAAATGTACCATTCAAAAGAATAAATTTCAAGGGAAGGGGGAAAAACATTATGTCATTTACATGTAAAAAATCCTACAACGGGATTTTACCAATTAGTTTGGAGAAGAAAAATGATCTTTTGCCTCTGATTCCACCTCTATTCCACGAATTTTACAGGAGTCTGACAACCCATGCTTCACAGGCTTGTGATATAGATCCAGACCTACGAGATGTAAATATTGATGAAGAGAATAATAATTGATTCATTTTTTTATTAAACTGAGTAATATTTCAAATCAAATAAATATATTTTTTATCTGAAAGAGTATTTTGATCAATTTACCTGATCTAATCTATATGCAAGGAATCTGGTATTTTAGACATAAGTCAACAATCATTCATCAAATATGGATGCTCTCAACGGCTTAAGTCATAAAATTTGAATAAATATCAAATTCTATCTGATATTGATTAAATGCATCAGTACCATTCAGAACTGTGGATAAAAACGAATATAATGTGTTAACTTTGAAATTTAATGTGTTTCAAGTCTTGTGTTAGAATTTTTTGATATCTTCTTTCCTCTCTATCAGATTTTTTGACTTAACACCTTTGTACTGCTGACCAGAGATATTTTTTGTAAAAAAAAGGATTTTAATTATGTTGCACTTGTGATTTGGCTTTCACATAGTAAAACAATCTCCACATTAAAAAGTTATCTTTACAAATGAGATAGACCAACTCTTGAGGAGCAGGGGTGTTCAAAGAAGCGATTTTTGGTCCAGGTCCAGACAGGGTCGGACGATAGTAATAATTGTAAGGGTAGGCGGTATAGGGCAACAGCAGGGGGGTCAACGCTGTTACCCCCACCTGGAAAGGGGGTACGGGGGGCATTATTTCTTATTAAAACTCACGTTTCAAGCATTTTGAGCACTAAAATTCACTGAATAAGATCGAGTGGCAAATTTCAGATGAAATCCTCTGGAGTTGATGGGACACACGGGTATGGCCATTTTCAACTTAAATACAACATACGTTTTTTTAATTATTATCAACTACAACACATTTTTTAAACCATATTTTACATATTTATTATACATACTATGTATTACGTATGGTATAAAAAATATTTTGTAGTTTATAATAATTAAGCTGTTCACATCACATAGTCTGTAGTTTTACAATGCGAGTTTTTCAAAAGATTTAGGTATTAGTTAGTCTAGCAAATGTGTTTAAACGGCCCCCTAAAAATATAAAAAATTTCCCTGGTCAAGGGGGGGCGGACCCCCCCTCAGAACCGCCACTGGGTCCTGATCAGCATGTCCGGGGTCTGGAATACTCTATAATCATAATGTAAATAAGTAGTACAAAATAAAGCTGATTCCATTCATTTAATCAGGGGTGCTCCAACCCCCCTCCAATGAAATTGGAGAAAGAATTCAGCTGCTACCCTCCCTTGAATTGCCAATTTGAAAAATTGTCACCAGTAGATATTCTAAACACTGCTGACCTTTTTTGAGACCCCCCCCCCTCCAAGAACCTGAATTTAGCGATCCTTTGGGTTTTCAATAGCACATGTTATTTCAACTTCTTCAAGAGCGTCCCGGTTAAAAAGTCATACTTGATAATGTTTCACCTTATATGATAACTTATATAAGGAGATGTGGAAGAATAGCTCTTAGAATAATTTAGTCCGAAATCGATGCAATGCATGCAAATCAAGCCTGCTGGTTAAACTTGACCTGCTAGGAAGGAATTTTAAAAACATAATTTTAAGATCATCAGTGATGATCTGAACTTTTTTTAAAAAGTGGTCACTGTTTTACCTGCCATCTGAATAGTTTTGTGTTGTTATTGTGTATATTGAAATTGAGGGCCAAAACATAGTGGAGCGATGAGAGTACCTACCATACCGTACGGTATATAGATGAAGATAAAAAGTCTCTATTTTCACACTTTACAAGAAATTAATTATTGTAGGCGAAGTTCAGGCAATAAGAGCCATCGATTTGAGCCTCCTCTTCCACTTGACCCGCAATCTTTGCTAGGTAGAGTGTAATCTTTGGAAGGTACTATACAGAGTGTTTCAGAGAAGGTTTAGATTATGAATGTTTCTAATTATTGTCTCCGCTTCCTTCTACCTTCCACCCTCCTTCACCACTCCAATATGTTCTGACATTTGAATACCCGGTACATGCATTATTTTCAACTTTATCGGCTACCTTCTCTCTAATACACTATACCCAGGCCGCTCGACTATTTTAACCCTAGGGTGAGTACTAGAAAAACAATACTTAGAAAAGTATACTATTTTTCAATAATTCCAGTATTCTGCTATTAAAACTTTCTTCAAATAATAATTAACCATAGAAATGTAGGTTCCTGTAATATGTGGTTCAAATACATTAGTTTCTTGTGAATTGTTTCAGGTAAACATCACATGCATATGCTAATTGATGGCATTTCTTCTCTTCTTTTTGAAAAGTGTGACATGCAGAGTGTCGCCATCATTAGTGGAACAGAATGAAGACTCTCATCTCAGTGACCTTATGTTTCATAGTTTACATTAGTTTTAATGTAGCAAATACGTTTGGCGAGAGTGGAAGACACCTTATTTATACACCAGGATGTGTACTTCAAGTAAGTGGACCGACAATTACTATCTATTCATAAAAAAATGAGCACTTACATATAATGAAAACAAAATATGTTTCAATTTTACTTGAATAGTTAAATTGACACGAAAATATCTGACTAGCTTATTGTTTTTTATTTAATAATTATCTATTCAGTGTGCTAAGTTGGGCCTGTGCTATTGTGTTGTTTTCCAACACAATTAGTGAAGTTATTGTATTGCAGTGGTACGGTAGTCCCCAAGTGAACATCGATACAATGATCTATATCATACGGTATAACTCCTCTTACTGAAAGTAATAAGCTTTATAACAAAGATTTGGATATTTCGCATAGAAATAATAGTTTATTTTTACAATGATGAGATAATTGGTTGACAAACATACTATTACATATATCATCATTTTACGTTTAAGATGAAACTATCTCTATACCAGAAGTTAAAGCCTATTTATTTATTTACATTATCTCTTTGGAGATACGTAGCATAATTTTATTAGAGTTGTTGGGGAATTACCTGTTTTTTATTTGCGCATGTTGTTCAGCACATCCTTGAATAAGTTTCAAAGATGCAAAATGTATTCCTGAGACACCTTTAATACTATTTTAAAATAGCCCTTCTAGTGATGATATACAGCTTTTCAGTGGACAATAACGGAAAAATAATTTTTTAATATTTTTTCCTATCATGACATTTGAGTTTGCAGTTGGCTTTGCTGCTCCTACAAAAGTGACATACAGATCGTTGGCGGCCAATGGGGGAATCCTACTCAACATGAACCTGCCTTCAAACCTTAGTCACTTCTTTTCACCGTATGACAGAAAGCAGCGTATAATTGACCACTCCATAATCGAGGACCTTCATGAAATGTAAAGAAATTGCTATTTATTTCAGTATTGGAAAATCTTAGATTTTATATAATACCGTATTTGAGTGGCCGCTATTTGAAATATATTAATTATTTCATTCACAAGTCAATCAATAATTAATTTATAGGTTGTGATATCTATCAAACGAAAATTTAATTTAACAGATAAACTTGAATATCTATCAAACATAAATTCGTTCAATATAACTTAAAACTTGAACGGAATAATCCGTTCAAACTTAGAGTAGTTTAATATCTATGAAACTAAAATTTGATTTACCAGATAATCTTGTTTAGTTTTAAATTTGATGTTCTAGATAAACTTGTCAAGTTTTTCTTGCTAACAATAATTGTCAAACATCAGATTTTTTACGAGTAAGTTGTTGAGGATTATTGAGTGCCACATCAATTAATAACCCCGAATTTAATTCAAGTCGAAAATTGTAGCCATAGAAGTTATTTTTTCTACAACTGCGCGTAAAAAGAATTTACATACTCAATTCTCCTCGTAAAAAAGCTTATTCTGAGGAAAATCTACTTTTTCGCTCGCTAACCATCCGCGCATGCGCAGTAGATTTTCTTTACTCTCGCTAATCATTCGCGCATGCGCAGATGAGTTTCTTTACGCTCGCTAATCAGCTGACGGTAAGCACCTCACCAAAAGGTCAGATCTTAACCTAAAAAGTCGGTAATTGTATCTCCGCCGATATAAGTAATTTAACAGGTTTGGGCAGTTGTGGAAAAAAATTTTATGTAATTCGCGCGTAATGCTTCTTTATCGCTCTTGCAAAATTATCACGCTCCACTTCGTGTCGCGTTATAACTGTTTTGCGCGAGCGATAAAGACGCGCATTACGCTCTTAATACATAAATAGCTATTTTAGACTTGCATATTGTGAGATGTATAGACATATACTATATTCTTTAAAAGCTACTGATCAAGGATACTCTTTACTCTTATACTTTCAAGGATTGTATACTCTTTTCAAGACACGACCAGTTTCCGCTAATTACACATTTTCAAGTGTCATAAATAATTGAAGAGAACTAGTTTTATTACAAACAAAAAACTATCAAATGGACCTATAAAAATGAATCAAAATATAAAATTTTTCCCAAGTTATTTATTAAAATTAAAAAGAGACAAGTTTATACAGTTGTAGATTGAAGCTGTTGTTTCTATATCTATCATTGTAATAATTGTTCTTGTCATTGTAATGACTTCTCCAACATTATGCTTTATTCTTAGCTTTATAATTAGATTGCTATGTTCAATTGTTATTGAATGAGATGTGACCATGTAACACTGCAATTTGATGAAGGTATTGGAGTTTTATACGAAGAATATTTATTATTGGTTAGGCAATAATTAATAGTTATCAAAGTAATTAGAGTACCGTACAATAGTTGACTTCAAAGTACAATTCGAAGACTGGTTTTTTACCTTAATAACAAACAAATCCCACAGGAACAATTCTGATTCATTTTCTAGGTTCGGATTGAAGGCCAGGAATTGCATGGAGAAAACTGTATGTCAATTGAGAGATGCTTCAGTTATTGGAAAGAATATTTTCTCGAAGGCACTTCAAATTCTTGCCATGTAAGTTGGACTTTTTCAATAAATCATGAACATAAGGATTTTTTTTTCATCAAGAACGAAAGTTTGAAGTAACATAAAATAACATAGCTTAATAAGTTTATATAGTAGTTTATAAAACATAAGAGCTAGGTAGTTAATAGGTAGTTTATACAACAGTTTTATAACAGGGGTCTTTAACGCACGAGTTAGATGTATAGTTAAGACTCAAGTAAGCAGTCACAGCCAGGAAACACGTGTCTTAAACATCTCAATAGTGCTTTAAAGTCTATATAAAACTGCTGTAGGCTATACAGTGATTTATATACCACCATTCAAGCAAAGTATCACATTGCTGACTTATTGTAAGGTTATAAATCAACCAACTAGCCTATTTGATGAAAATATTGAAATAACAATCGGTAAAAAGCTACCAGTACTCAGAGAGAGTTAACAGTGAATTTGAAATACTGAAAACAAGCCGAACTGAAAACTTGATAAACTGAGAGCTTGAGGAACTGAAAACATGACAAGTATCGTAGTTTGCATTCTTGAAGAATTTTTCTGAATTATTTTACTTCTCTATGCTTGAAATAGTCTCTTTGAGCAATTTCTGGTCAACCATGTTATTAGGTGTTATTAAAATTCTCTGTAAACTATAGAACATGAAATCATCAATCTTGGATGTATAAATGGTTTAATGAATAATCAATGTATAATCAATGGTTTGTATAAATATTTTTGGACAGATTTTGTAGAAATCTAGGAGACATAACCTCATTTGGACTTTTAGGCCGGTTACAGAGCTCGACTGACCGTCAGTGCGTATGTACCATACGCATCCATACATCAGTTTTACACATTTAGAACACTCCTGACGAACGAACTGATCTGACTCACAATATTGTATCACCATTCACGATCACCATCACGATCTTGTATCACCATTGGGAATACTTTCAGTCACTTCAAGCTACGGATCAAAGAAATTTAGATAATTGACCGAGCAAAGTGAGGTCTAAGATTCAAGTCGACGGTTTGGCAATTCTCTTTGTTGAATGTTCAAGGGCCGGTTTCCGAGCTCGGGATCCAAGTCCTAGACTTTAAAGAGCTGGAGTCAGAAAATTGGCTTTCCAAAACGGGGCGTAGTCGCAGCTTTCATAACAGTAGTTGTAGTTTTAATTTTCTCATTTCTATAAATTGGAAACGTTTTTCCTTGACGAAATTAGACATTCCTAAATAATTCAAAATAGCTGAAACTTTACACTATTTTCTCTTTATTTTATTTTGTGTTCAATTTCCTAGTTTTTCGAAATTTAATTCAAACGTGACTATGACAATGACTGCGACTACGTCCTGTATTGGGAAACCAATTTTCTGACTCCAGCTGTTTAAAGTCTAGGACTTAGCTGAATCCCGAGCTTGGAAACCGGCCCTAAATGTTAATACGTTGCACATTTACGGCGAAACGCGGTAATATACTTTCATGAAATTTGACAGGTATGTTCCTTTTTTAATTGCGTGTCGACGTATATACAAGGTTTTTGGAAATTTTGCATTTCAAGGATAATATAAAAGGAAGCCTCCTTCATACGCCAATATTAGAGTAAAAATCAGACTATAGAATTATTCATCATAGATCCGCTGACAAGTGATTACACAGATGTGTGGAGAAGCCAGTCTATTGCTGTATTTCCATAAGGTCTATAGTTTCAATCAGGTACTTGTGGATGAGAATACTGCGTGAGGTCTACTGTTCACAGAGCTACTAGTAATAGTAATATATGATTTTTCCAATTAAAAATTTAGAAATGATTGAAGAAATGTATAGAAAAACTCTGAATTCAAATATGACATTATTAATTGAATTCATTCATTATACTATTCAATTCAATATCAGCTTATTGTCGTGCAGAGGTGTCAGCTTATGTTGCGATCGGGCTTCTGATCAGTACAGCTCTGAAAGCTTCTATTTGCTTCAATAGTGCGTCAGTCGACCGATGGAACGGATGCGCACAAGCTCGACCAGGACTTCCTATATACCGGACCTGCGCCTACAAAAAAAAAAATGGCCACCGTATGTGGTGGCCAGTATTGATAATTTAAACGGGAACTAGACAAATTGAGATTTCGACGAACTGAGACGCTCTCCAACAGCTGATTAGTGATTTTTTCTGAGTAGGAATTCCTATAAGACCACCACATACGGCGGCCATTTTTTTTCTAGGCTCAGGTCCGGTAGTATATAAGAGGTCTGTGCGCATGCGTGCCGTCAGTCCTGCTATGTACGGATACATGGAATATCTATGGAAAAGACAAGCGCGACTGACGTACGCACTGCCGGTCGGTGAGCTCTGATACCTAATTTGGGAGATAAATAGTACAAGGTATTCTTAGTATTTCTCTCCCGATCTGTGCTTCATTGTAAAAAAGAATTCGGTAAAGGAACTACTTGAAAAAAGTGAGTGGGTTAGGGTATTTTTGGCTTTAATTTTCTAAAATAACTGAATTTTATAAGTTTTCAGTGATTTATCAAGTGTATTAGTTCTAATTCAGTGCTAATATATTATACATTTCTATTTTTTTTCATTTTGGACATGAAATTGAACTCAAATTCTTGATTAAGAAAATATAACCTAATCTTTTGGTTTCACTATGTATGAAATTTGAGAGTCGTGCAGTTTTGTTGTTCTCGTCCAGTCATATCTATATTATGATTTGTAGTTGTTTTAATGAAAAAATTAATTTTAATTTTTCATCAAATTCTCAATGATATAGGCCGACTGCTTTATAAGTTATTCATTAAAAATCAAAGTAACATTGCAAAATTAAGTTAATAAAGATAATTTGATTTGATTGTTTCTTCTTCAATCGTGATCTCAAATGATTTTTGGTCGCGAGTGCCGTAAATCACTAAAACGAAATTTGGTTTTACACCATGGTTTTGTTATTTGATTAATTTTGGTTGGTTTAATTTGGTTTTATGTTTTGTATTCATTGAGCTATCTTTGATTCAAGGCCGAAACTCACAAATTCTTCTCTATTGGACAACTGTGGAGAATATTACTCAAACTGCCCTTACAGCCTGGTTGATATGGTTAGCGAAGTCTACCGAGCAACGGATCAACTTTACACTCTATTGTAAATTGTAATAGGAAATAAACTTTTTGTTGAACTCATTTCACCAACTCATGCAGATAAATTTGGGAATAAGAATTACTGTCGGATTTCTAAAGGTGACCGACTTATGTGCCACGGACGCGCGTCTTTTGCTTTTCACAGCTGATTATAGCTGTATTGGTACAGTTACAGTAAGATACATATATAACAATCATAGCAACAGCTGATGAAGGCACACGTTCGCGGCGCATGAGTAAGTCCGAATATTAGTATTAGATGTGAGGGATTACCCATTTCATAATATTGATAAAAAACTCAATTTACAACATAAATTTAATAGAAATTGAAATTATACAATAATAATTACCCATTAAGAGGGAGAATGGGAATCACCCATTAATGATTGGATTGACTTCGATTTATTTAAAATAAACTGTAAAACACATAACTTGTATAAATAGTCTTTTACTATTTAACTTCAATCAAGAACTATGTATTAATAAAATTAACGTTCAGTTTTCAATATAATATTAATGATAAAATCAAATTAAGAATTTTAAAAATAAATGCATGATCAATCAATCATATTATAATATATATCGATTGAAGAAGAATCCAGTTATTTTTATCATAACGATTAACTAGTTAATGCTGTTCAACCAAGTAGCGACAATGTTTGAGGAACATGGTTTAATAGACTGTTTTTGGCAGAACACTTGAAAATTTTCACGTAAAAAATAAAGCATTTTTAAATGCATTGAGTTCAGAAGTGTATAGTTGAAAAACAAATCTTCATCATTGGACAGATGTGCAAACATTTGATGGTAGATTTTTAGATTTGAAAACTCCACAGAATGCAATAATTTTGGAATAGGAATAAAATTTTTTTTTTAAAGAATGAAATAATTTTAAAAATGTACAGGCTGTAAAAACCCGCGTAAAAGGTAAGGTAAGGTAAAAATGTAGAAACTATTCTACAAATATTGCGATATATCTATAATTCAAAAAAGTATTGCTATGAAAGATATCCCAAATCTATAGAGAGAAACAGTCCTTAATACGAGTAAAAAATCACAATTGAAAACTTTCAAGATGAATGCAAGTTCTGCATAGCGAATGCCGCGCTGGAAGAAAGGAGAGAAGAATGTCTGCAATCTTGAGACGCCTGTACTAAAGTTATGAATTATAGTGGGCTATTAAAGTGTGGGTCATGGTTATAGTGTTTTCCATATGAAACACTATATCGTGGGCATACAAGGAGAATCCACTAATAAAAGTAAAATTTTCAGGAAATCAATTTCTTATTTCAAACATCAATCAATTTCTTATAGTGATTACTTACAAAATAATTTCATACTGCAAGAAATTAAATATTCTTAATTTGTTTGATAATTAATTATCATTTAACATTCATAGTTTATAGGATTAATTGAAAACTAATAATGAATCAAAGTTTAGAAGAATTGGACTTAGTGCATTTTCCTTCATATTATGAAGTGTTTTTTAGAAATGTAGAACTTAATAATTGGAACATGAATTATTTTGCCAGAAAAATATAAGACGGAAAATCGAAGGCTGAATGAATTGGAAATTACTATTTCGAACATCCAGAAATTATATTACTAAAAAAATTATTGAGAATCCATTACTGCCGAACTACACAATCTCCTGTATTTTTTAGAAAATGTCTGTCCTCTAAACGTTTATAAAAGTTATGAAAAGGATTATGAGCATCCTATCTCAAACTCAAAATAAGAGAAATTATAATTTTCACACAATCTCCAATGATATTTTGTTGGCTAATGGCTTAAATCTAAAATAAGTTTATATTAAGACTACGAATTAATTAATAACATTTGAAAAATGATTTATCTTCATTTATTGGTGCAAATGAAGAATGTAATAGGTTGGGGAGTACTGTCATTGGTAACCGGAGTGCCTAGAGACTAGAGAGCTCTGCCCTCCACTCGTCAAACTCTGATAAATGATCATTATTTTAAGTTCTTTGAAGAAGAAAAAGAACTATTTTACACTTGGAAAAACGATATTTTTATAAATGTTACAGCTCCCAATCCAGGCTGCTAAAAATAACTTAATTTGAAGACTGAGGAAAATTATGAAATTACTGTTTAAAAGATTATCATTCCAACAATGTAGAATATAATAATCACAGAGAGGTGTGACGCTTGTGTTTCTCTACCCCCAACCTGCCATCACTATCAACATCAAACAGTAGTTGGTTTGATAGTAGTAATTTATAATTAAATAATCAACAATTATAAATATAGTAGGGCTAATACAGATAGATATAGATAAATGACTTTTATTTACACTTTACAATAAAAGTGATGTGGGCGAAATTGAGGCAATAGAAGTCCCCTCTTCCATTTAACCCACGATGATGAGTTACATAAAAATAATAATATACATTACAATATTTGAAATTAAATGATAATTAAAAATTATAAGGAACTACTAAATCAATTTGCTACAAATTGAATAAATTAAGAGGAAAAAAGAGAAAACTAAAAGCAAGAAATCTTAATAGTGAATAAATCTCACTCACACAAAACATTCACACACACACACACACACACACACACACACACACAACACACACACACACACACACACACACACACACACACACACATACAGTATATGTGTTATCTATACAGTATAGATAAGATAATTAAAAAAATATTTTGGAATAAAAAATTGAGGATTTGTTAATTGAGTAAGTATTGTTACAACTTTTGGTAATACAGTTACAAGCTTCGAATATAACACAGGTGTGTAAAATTGCAACTTTTAAAATTTGTAAATTTAATCACAGAATTTTATGTAGAATATCATCCTCCATAGTTCTAGAAAAGTTTCAAGGTTAAAGGTTTAGAAGGAAATTAATTATTCAAAATTATTTCTAAAATTGCCAAAAAGTGTCGGAAGAACGTATTTCAAATATCATATTTTAAAATTGTCCGGAAGTCTTCAGTTACTCACACAGCGGCCATTTTGCTTTATTCACTTATTATTTTTTTCTAAATAATGGTTAAACATACGAAATTGAAACTTTGCACAATCATTTATAACAACTATACAAAGCTACAAAAAAATTATGATTTTTCAGATTCATAAGACAAAATGGCGGCCATTTAAAATTTATTGAGAATACATTACATGAAAAAAGTACAACTCAAAGAGGTTTACAGTTAAACGCCAAAACAAACCTTATTTACACAAAAAGTATGACACAAATGATTTAGAAATAATATTATTGAGAACTTAAAATCAAAAAGCAAAACAAAACTAGATAAAGAAAACAGAAAATAGTTGCTTAGAGAAAAAAAACTGTTTTAGAAAATTTGTTTCTTAAATAACTCAGTAACCGATAGTTTCACGAAAACTTTACAGGAATAACTTTTTTTAGTAAATTTAATTGCCTATCGAATGGTACCAGATTTTTTGAGATTGGGCCAATATTAAATGAGATATGACAGCTTTAGTGGTTGGTGTCTCACCTTTAAAGGGTTATGCAACGTTATTTTATTGTTTGAAATGACCTAAAATTGCTTATTATTAGCATGCAATGCAAATAGAGATTGTTGCATCATTGGTGCCACTCTTATTGGCATACCTTGATTTGTACTGCAACAAACTTTCAGTGGTCTCCTATCACTAAGGCTGCCTTATCTCAGTTAATATTGGTCCAATCTCAGAAATACTGATACCAATCGATAGGCAATTAAATTTATTTAAAAAAATAATTCTTGTAATTTTTTTGTAAAACCAACGGTTTCTGAGTTATTTAAGAAACAAAATTTAATGGCCGCCATTTTGTTTTATGAATTTGAAAAATCATAATATTTTTTGTAGCTTTGCCTATTTGTTATAAATGATTGTGCAAAGTTAGTTTCAATTTCATATGTTTAACCATTATTTCGAAAAAAATAATAAGTGAAAAAAGCAAAATGGCCAATGTGTGAGCAACTGAAGACTTCCGGACAATTCAAGTATGATATTTAGATATGTTCCTTACCCAGGAACAATGCCCTATAGTGAGGTCCACGTTATAATGGCAGTGAAGAAAGATAGGAGAAAAACGTTGCCAAGTCTCTCCATTTTGCCACTGATTGTACACAGCTGTTACTCAATTCATCCCATTAAATTTGATCTAATAATAATTATCATTTACTAGTAGGTCTAACCTAAACGTGTTGGCTAACTGAAGCATGGATGAAGTCTAGGATGGTTAGTTATCAACTTTTAAAATGTCATTTCAGGTATTTTAATTTGTCTTTCTCATACGGTAATGTCTAAAAATTATTTCATTGTTTCAAAAATACATTTTAAATCAATTAAACGATTTGTGCACCAAAGTACTTTGATAGAATGAAGAAAATAAATGGCGGCTGAGTTACTTTTGTACAGTCACTGTCAAAAGTAAAAAAAATATATTCTGGCAAACTGACAACATTGCAAAGATAGAGAGAGATAGCGCTATCTGTTTTGTTGTATGATAGAAAAGGACAGCAACAGTATTGTTAATTGTTCACTGCCATTATAACGTGGACCTCACTATAGAGTATTTGTAGGGAGTTCGTAAACACCCTGTATAAAAATTTACAGTTCCAATAAGTTCTATCAATCATCTGAATTTCTTAAGTGGATGAGTAACACTACTGCAAATAGATAAGTATAAAGTATCTCACAAATATCAAGAAGATTCAAGATCAACTTCACATATCTGAAGTAATCCACATTTACAATCAATCACAAATTTTAAATTTATGCCAATCCACAATCGTTATAGTAAGTGTATATGAAAGCGGAATGGCTACCATATTTTAGGCGCTTAAATCCCAAAAAATAATAATTGAAAAATAAACTAAAATTTTCTAAGATTTTTCCAATTTGATATACATTGATAATACATGAATCGAATGTTTTTACTATCACCAGAATAATACCCAAATCGAAATTTTCAACAGTTAATAAAAATATTGTTCATTAGATACAATATTCTTCAACAAACGATTCTTTTTTATGGGAGGTAGTAGGTACTGATTCAATCATCAATATCATATTTCGAGTATACACATACGCTTGTGCCCTTCCTCCGTCACTGTCCCTGATTATTAATGACCCAAGTCCTCCCATTCATAACGACTGCCTACGTTATTGTTATTCTGAACAATGGATCGCTCAGTGGACTACTTTTTCCCTGATCGCTCAGCGGACGACACCGAATGAAGGGACAAGTCTCAACTTATTTTATACGAAAACTTTTATAAAAGTGGCATCATACCATTAAAATGTAAAGAAATATTGATTTGTACCTATAACAAAAAGAGATCTATAGAAAGAATTTTAAAAACTTTTCGAAATTTACAGGAATTTAATGAAAAATATGTTGTACCACACACCAGTGTCATATTATAGTGTATTATTCTATGGGGCTGAATATTGTTGTAGGGCCTAGGTGTTATATATTAATTAACACGCGAGTAGTCGCACGGACTTGCAGAGCATTTTGCTCACACTGACCCTTATGGCTCCCTACAATATAAACAGTTGGTTTTGACAATGATCTTTCAATATTTATTAATTTCAAATCTTTCTCAACGTGTTTTATGTTATTATATACTATTTAATAGTATATAATAACATAATACATGGAGGAGATTACAAAAATACATACTGCAAATTTATTGTAAGAATTTATTATTTTTATGGGATAAAATAATCTACTCATGAATGGAATGAATATAGCCTACCTTCTTTATTTGACTCATTTTTTGACATCTAGTTGGAATAAAAAGATAATGAAAGTTAAAATCAGAAGAAGGAATATAAAATAGGAAGATAATACCTATATATTGAAATTAATCAACGTTCATTCTGTCATCCTCAAACTGTTCAAGATTTTCTAGAAAACAGTCACAGCGAGGATTACATGAGCAGCAAACCTTGGAAAACTAAAATTCCCAAAGCTACATACAAAAGTTACGACTGTGAGGCAATTTACCGCGGGCGCGACTACTCGCGTGTTGAAAGATTTAATCTTACGTTTGAATATTTTTATTTAGAGGGGGATATAATCTGAAAAACATTTTTCAGATTATAGGTATATGATTTTTAAAACTGGAGTAATAAATGAGAAGGAATTTTATATGTGAAACAGTAGTCTAATAACTTAATTACGTTACAACTTACCCCCATATAACTGAATGATTCTGACTTGTTTGGTTGTTCCATAAACATCAACCACAGCGAACAATGGACTGTCTTTATATGGAATGTCTTTGAAACAAGGACCTTGATCCTCGCCATTAATAATCAGATGCATTTCAGCTAAATCGTTTAACGATCTATCACTTGGAATGTAAACAACTCCAATTCTGCTTCCTATATCAGTGGCAAGAATTTGATGAGCTGGTTCACTAGATGACGGCCTCAGAACGCTTCTAGGTATGGTGCCCCTTGATGTTCGAACAATGTTGTCATCACCAAGAAAATATTTTGGCTCTACGTCTTCCTTGGAGGTCAAGGAAATTGCACCGGTTTCGTAGACATTGTTTTGACATTTGGTAATTGCATAGATCCACGAAATACTAATATTTGATAAATCGGGCAACGCATACTGTGGCAGCATACGTCCACTAATCTTGGCTGTTTGAGGGTCAAGTTGTGTCAAACCTAACCTCATATAACCACTCCATCCTCGTTCATTCTTTTCTATTTCAACTAAAAATATTTCACCAGGTAATAGGGGTTTTTCACTAAATGTCAAGCCATTGGCAAAGCTTGATCTACGGAATGCAACAGTATTGTCTTCAAACATCACTATGTTATCTCCATGATATGGATGAAACCTACTTGCTATTTTTCTAGGTATTTTTTCATCCATTATAAAATAATTCAACTGAAAAGTGAACACAAAACTACAAAACTGTCACAATCGAAATCACTGATGAATCAAGATAATACACACATTATCTATAAAATTGCATGTTCAGAATTTTACAATCATTATTATTTACAAAATTGTTAGATGATATCGAATGATAGGTTAACTCATTCTATTACAATCGATCATAATATACCTAGAATTTCCAATTTGAAATATAATCAAGTTTTTTTCTTACAAAATATAATTATTCTTATCATTTAAGTACAATTTTAAGATTAAATAGTTAGTTTCAAGACGACTTTTAAATGTTGTTTCAGTTTATCTTGAACTTGTAGGATTGTAGCCGAACAGACAGAAACAGAATCGGCAACTGGCATCTGGCAAAAGCAAAGTGCAATGGAAGTGCATATCAGGATCAGCTGATTGCATACTCCTTTGTGTGATTTTGTAATTTGAAGAATGTAATCAGAATAAGATTAGAGTTATCAAAAGATTCATGAAAAAATGAAATTATTCTAATATGAATGACTTTCCGAGGAAAATCTCATTGTGCAAGTATTGTTCCAAAACATTTTGCAGTGTAAAGTTGGCACTAAGCCAAGTATTGAACAAGCGGTCTTGTTTGAAATCCCATCACAAGTCAATTTGAGATTATTTGCTCCTTTCGACTTTGTCTACCGCCAGGGTGACTGTCCCGCCTTTGCTAAAAAATATTTAAATACGTTTTCTCCGATCTCTGATCTATTATCATAAAAAATTGTTTAACATCGATAGCCGTAGCCTTATAAAATAGGTAAATACGCTTTATACGTTTGCCTTTTCATTATATTTCAATTATTGGTTAATAATAATATTAATATTGATATTATTAATATATATATATAAGTTATTAATTATATATATTGTGACAGGCCTAGCTCCATGGAGGGCATGGACCACACAAAAAATATATAAATTTATGAAAATTCTCACTTTTATGGGTACATGAATATATGACCCTCTGTGTAATATCGGGACTGAGAATTTATTTAATTGGTTGAGAAATTTGTGGGTTATCCCAGATTTGGGATTTTGGGAGTATTCCAATTTTGTACTGAGCTTGAATAAAGCAATCTTAAAATTATTACCTGGTTTTTGTTCTGATAAAGACCCAATGCAACCTGAACAAAGATATAGATCACAAATCCATGTATGATCGTGTCTCTCACCGCTATTAGAATTAATAATGAATACTTTATTAAATAAATATAATTTCTGAAAAGAGGTTCAAGTACAGCATCTAATCCTATCAGTGTTGGGTTACATTGACTTAAATCCTGCAAAATGCCGCATACACTGTTCGATTTAGTCTGGAAATTATAAGCTAAGCCGCCGACAGTGATCAATGTAGAAGCAAATGTAAGCAGAATTATATTTATTAATTCCGCAGTGATCCAATGATACATTAGCAACCATCCACAACTTTCCACTCAATTAATTTCTCGACTTAAAAAATAAAATGAATAAAATTATTTAATTATTTAATTATTTATTATTTGACTTGTTACATTGACCATATGAGGTCTATCACAATACCAATGGTAACGTGTCAAATACGATATTAAGGTTTTCAGAAAAGAAACGAGCTGGAAGATATGCTCAGCTATTTCAATATATTGACAATTTTCAGGATAAGCAGATAGAAAATTTTAATTTTTAAGTGAATAGTGGTGATCAATATAATGTGTTCTGGTTTAACAATACCAGACATGTACAATTTATACTTTAATAGTTACTTATGAATTAAAAGAAAATGATATGATAAAATGATAATCACAGGGTTGTGAGTTCTGCTTTGGAATAGCTTGATCAATAGACAGATTATAAATTAATTTAATTTAATGATGATTATTATAATGTATATTGACGTTGGATTTTCCCTGATTGCAATTTGGTCATGACCATTAATTTTCACTAGAATTTATATCACTCATGAATCGTAGATGGGGCCCCAATAATATTCACTAGAAGAACAACTCACACAACTCTGTTTTCCTTTTTTCTTGGTTCACAAATAATTATTCTTCTGCCATTTGCTGGATTTTCTGGCCTCAAAGTAGAACGTGTTGCTGGTATATTACTCAGTAATTCATGTAGATTCAATCGGGTATTTTACATTAATTATTATTTTTACAAACAAAAGGAACTTTACAATTAACATTTAAATTCATCAATTAACAATAATTAAGAAACAATTTATGTAAAATTTTTCAACAAAATGCAAGTTCACTCAGAACGTGTGACTAGGGCAAGGTCAGTGCTAGAGAAGAAGTCTCCTTCCAGGAATTGAGCTTACAATTCTTTGAATCTCTCTGTTTCTAATTTGCATAAGACAATTGCTATTGGTTGTAGCTGAGTGACGTAGTGCCACGTCATATTTTTATGAAAAAATTGTTCCTTTGTTTACATTCAATTACCTGACTTACAAGACGAATTAATACATTAAAACATAAATGTAATTCAATCATTTCAAAATACAGTTCAATTCCAACAGTGTAGGTGAATTATAATAATAAAGAAAATTATAATAACAGAGATCTCGACATTCTGTGTTGCATCTCAACAATTCAAATTTTGGTATCCCTTTCTTTGTTCTCTGCTGATTGGTTGTTCATGCAAAGAGGAATAAATCTAGCAAGATCGCTTCTATTTAATATTTATTTGTCGATAATCCAAACAATAAATGTAATTAAATTAAATAATACCGTTTGTCAATGTAGACTTACATACAACAAGTATTTGTAACTTTTTTGCTATTATTGTACATCAGAAGACTTTTTCTTTTTTATAATTTGTTTTTCAAAAATAAACTCATTTATTGTGCTAATAATTTTGATTAGCTTATTATTATAGATTCCTTTCTCCTTTTCTACACAATAACGAAAAATAATAATTCACAAATAAACATGCTATCACATTATTATATAATACACAGGTCTGATCGATCTCAACTCTATACTAGTGTTCTAAGCATTCAAACGTTTCAGGTTAGGTTTATTATGACAACATTCCCTTAACCTATAAATGCGATTTTAATATAATAATTTTATAACTAATAGAATAAATAGTATAATAAATAATATGAACTCAATTGGTTTACTGGAAGAGACTGATTCAATTTTTGATATTGTTATCAGTTAATGGTAATGTTGATAATTATTTCATTTCGAGATTGTTTGCTGCCTCTGCCTTGATTTTCATAATATGATTTAATGAACTAGTTTTTCGAATAGCCACTAAAACGAATTGTCACTATATTTATAAATAGCACATAACAGAAGACACTTTAAAGTTTGTAATATAAATTAAAAAAGGAGACACAATATAAATAGATTGAAAACACTTGAAAACTTACATTAGAAATGGGGGAAATTTTCGGAGACTAAGTCTCCTTTCTCAACCGGGCACAGACTGCAGTTTTGAATCCAGCTTCGATTCAGCTTGGATTGAAAAGTGCAGTCTGTGCCCGGTTGAGAAAGGAGGCTCAGTCTCCGAAAATTTCCCCCATTTCTAATGTAAGTTTTCAATATATTTATATTGTGTCTCCTGTTTTATATATTATATATTATGACGTTATTTCTGTCAATATTGGTTTGCCTGGCTTGGCTACAGTCGGTAAAGCATGAGTAAGAAATTATACAACTCTGGTTGTGGTTCTTAGAATATAAATTAGACCAAATTCTTACTGGCTCGCCCAGGAGCTCCCGCAATTCACTACTCTGGACAATTTATATAAATCTCTGGAATGTATTATTTCCAAGGATTTGATTATCAATGCTATATATCACTGTCTAAACCAACTTATTCGGTGAAGAATATAGTTGGATGGTAATCTTCTTAATACTTCAATACTGGTAACTCGATAAATAAAAATGAGATTGGTCATGCATGGAAGTAGGGGAGTCAATAAAGGATACACCATAAAAAATTTGATACATATATTACACAGAAAAATATCAACAAACAAATAAATATAGAAATATATAGAGCAACAAGCAAAAAATAGTAGAATAAGAACAAATTACATATCAAAAAGAGAATATCAAAGATCAGCTCACTAGTTCTTTAGCACGAAAAGTTACCATGTGCTTTTAAATCATCAATCCTATGCATTTATTTTATGCAGCTCTGATATCGACTTGCTGCTGCTTGTTGATTTGAAAATCTCAATATATATCTTCTTCCAAAATTAATAAAAATAATCAATATTGATAAATCATAAACCTCAAATAATTATATTAATAAGTATAGATCTCAGTATATATCTCAGGGCTTAAGGTTCAGCCTCTGGTGGAATTAGATAAATCAATTTATCTGGTGAAAATGAGCTACATTTATGTCTTTATATTTTGCTAATAAAATTAATGATTGAGTGAGCATATATACATTATAATATTAAATTTAAATACTCCTTTTATCTGTGCATCTGGCATATAAATTTGATACTATTCTTATCCAATAAAATGTGCTTTTTGGTACCTTTTTAAGACTTGTACAAGTTTTATATTAATTCGATATTTATAACCTTTCGACAAGCTAGCTTTTTATATTTTTTATTTAACTCAAAGCACTGAAGGCGCCCTAAATTCATATATTTTGACAATTATCACTCATGTGCTGAATTTCACAAGACGATGGTGGCGATCTGAATTTCCTGTCGTCCTGGATTTTCTGGTGGCCGAAGTCGTCTTCTCCAAGGGAATAAATAAATATCCAAATGACTTACGCTTCAATACAGCATCACTAAGTCTTATACAAATCAATTAATGAAATTAATTCAACTTTAAGTATTTCAAATGTACAATTCAACAAAAGGTACTTGTGCTCTATAACATTTAGTGGCATTCCATGGCAGCATCTGGCAGGCAAGTGGGCTCTGTTCTACCCCTATTTTCTAAGATCATACTTCCGACTTATAAATTTGCATATATTTAAATATTCCACTACTACACCATTAAAAAGATCAAATAGTTTGTGCCAATCTGCTAAGTTATTCTCTATATCTTAGGTTTTATATTTTACAATTATTCGGACCACATCCAATACATGAACTGAGTAGTGATAACTTATAAATTCTTATAATTTATAAAAATATCTATAGATAAAGTAGTATTTTGTGTTCATGTCTTTATATTTGATTATTAATTCATATTAATTGATTTCAAAGCATACAATATTTTCAATTGATCATTTAATATGAACCAAACTGAACTTGACTTCTATGCCACATTGTCAGCTTTCACTATCCATAACTACAATTATTATTATCACGTATTATTACAGTGAATTTATTTGGTATTTGATTATTATTTCATGTTAATTGATTTCAAGTTACAATATTTCCCAATTATTCATTTCAATATGAACCAAATTGAATTTTGATTTCTATGCCACATTGCTGGCTTTTATTGCTCATGACTGCAATCATTATCACTACTTATTATTGCAGTAAATTTGTTCTGTAACTTATTCATATTATCTTTTATTCTGATTATTTTGTTTACACTAGTGCTTCATTGTCCATTCAATTATTATCAATACTAGTAATCTACATATATAACATAGATGACCTACTACTCTATATCAAACTATTATTTTTCAGTTAAATTGATTCAAAGTAATTAGCACTCACTGAAATTATCATTACAATAGAATTTAAAGCGTTATAATAATTTATTTCATAACATTAATTCCAAGTCAATTAAACATTGCTATTCTCTGCATAACATTTAGGCTATTCCAAGTCAATTAAACATTGTATTCTCAATTTAGCTTACTTTAAATCTGCTGAGTGTATTTGTAACCACATTAATTCAATTAATATTATTCTCATACTCTATGCTTTATCTGGAATGAAGATTTTCGGATTTCATTGATAATTTTATGGTTTATTGATATATTTCCATGTTATTGACAAATCTATTCTGCTTGACTACTGTATCGAATCTTATGAGACTATATAAACCTTATGGTCAATCTCTATCAGACTATTCTTTTATCTTAGCTATTCACCTTGATCAACCTTTTATATGTCAATATTTTTTTGCATTTTATGTTGTGACGACTCGTTCCAGTGGCTACTTAGAAAAAAAAACTAATTCTTCAAATCATATTATGAAAATCAAGGCAGAGGCAGCAAACAATCTCAAAACATAATGGTTATCAACGTTACCGCTAACTGATAACAATATCAAATTGAATCAGTCTCTTCCAGTAAACCAATTGAGTTCATATTGCTCATTATATTATTTATTCTATTAATTTGTAAAATTATTATATTAAAATCACATCTATAGGTTAAGGGAATGTTGTGGTAAACCTAACCTAAAACGTTCAAACACTTTGAACACCAATATAGAGTCGAGATCGTTCAGACCTGCTTATTGTATAATAAATAATGTGGTGGCATGTTTATTTATAAATTATTATTTTTCGTTATTGTGTAGGAAAAAAGGAATCTATAGGCTAATAATAAGCTAATCAAATAAAATCAAAACTCCCTCTAAAATATCCATAGCAAAGTTTATAATTACGGTAAGTGTCCTTCAGCTGTTCCAATCCTAGGCCTAGAATCATGTATTGATCTCAACTTGATTGAAAGAGTTGACTCTATAGATGAAAAAAATGATACAAATTATAAAGAGGATAAGGAAAAACAGGCTATCTATATAAAAAACAAACATGTCTTCGACGGCCTTGGGCGTTTTCCTGATATTTGCAAGATTAAATTGAAAAAAAATGCATCCCCAACAATAAGTCCTGCTCGGCGTATCCCACTCAAAATTAAAGAGAAATTTCGAGAAACTTTGGAATCACTGAAGTCAAAAGGTATTTTAACCCCAGTTGAGGAGCCTGTTGACTGGATAAATAACGTTGTAGTTGTTGAAAAGCTGGATGGATCACTGAGAATTTGTATTGACCCAGTTGAACTTAATAAATATATAATCAGGGAACGTTATCTCATTCAACAGTGGAAGAACTAGCACCAAAATTGTCACACAAGAAGGTGTTCACTGTATTAGATATTATATTAAAGATGCATTCTATCATATTGCACTTGATGAGGAGTCCAGTAAGCTGTGTTCATTTAGCACAGGATTTGGAACATACAGATTATTACGAGCACCATTTGGTTTGTCGTGCTTGCCTGAACTGTTTCAGAGGTTAGTGCACAAATACTTTGGAGATATTAAAGGCATCTCACTTTACTTTGATGACCTCTGCATTGCTAGTAATTCAAAAGGAGAAAATGATTTGATACTGACTAAAGTTTTAGAAAGAGCAAAGAAATAATTTAATGTAAAATTCAACTTCGAAAAATTTCAGTATTGTGTGCCTCAAATAAAATATGTAGGTGTAATATTTTGCGAAAAAGGCATGCTACCCGACCCCGAGAAGATTGAAATAATACAGATACTTGAAAATCCAAAGAATAAAAAAGATCTACAATGCATGTTGGGAATGGTAAACTTCTTAAGACATTTCATCCCAAATATGTCAGAGTTAATATCACCCATGAGAAAACTTCTGAGGAAAGATACTTTATGGGAATGGAACGAAACTCACAGTCAAGCTTTCCAGACATTAAAACAGGCTATATGCAATCCTCAAGTATTAAGAGCATTCGACCCAAAGAGCCCAATTGAAATACAATGTGATGCATTGAAGGAATCACTTGGCTTTTTTATGCTTCAAGAAGGATACCATTGTACTTTGGATCAAGATCAATGACAACAACTGTAGAATCCTATGCTCAAGTGGAAAAAGAAATGCTAGCCATTTGCTTTGCCATAAACAAACTACACAACTACGTCTATGGCCATGACTCTGTCACTATTTTTACTGATCACCTACCTTTGGTGTCAGTAATGTCCAAGCCAATGGATAGAATTTTGAACAACCGACTAAAAAGGCTCAAACTGAAGCTTATTAATTATACTTTGGAAGTGAAATATTTACCCGGAAAATATATGTTCATTGCAGACTATTTGTCCCGTACAGGGATCAAAACTAAGACCAAAGAGGACCAATCAATGAAAGACTTTATTCACACGCTGGGATCTACAGACGTGAAAATAAGTGAACCTAAGCTAAAAGAATTTGTAGAAAAAACCAAAGAAGATGAAAATCTAAGAGACATTGTATCATATCTGCATGAAGGATGGCCTGACATGAACCTCGATAACCAGTGATATGAAACACTTTTACAGAATAAGAAATGACTTGCAACTGAGTAATGGTTCATTGTATTTTGGAACAAGGTTAATTGTACCTCTAAAACTCCGGAATTTTATAATGAGTCGCTTACATGAAACTCACCTTGGCAGTTCGAAGATTAATTCTCTTGTTGATCAGTTCTACTATTGGCCAGGTATATATTCAGATATTCGCAATTTGATATTATCATGTAACATTTGTCAAAGGTTTAAAAAATCAAAAACTAAAGACCCACTGATCAATCACGACATTCCAGATAAACCGTTTTGTAAAATTGCAGCAGACATTGCAGAAGTTGATAGATTGAACTACTTAATTGTAATTGATTATTATTCGAGATGGATTGAAGCATACCCAATCAATAGCAAAAGCAGCTTTACCGTAATTAAAAAATTTAAGGAAACATTCAGCAGATTTGGAATACCTCAAACACTAATAGCAGATAACATGCCATTTAATAGCAGAGAAATGCATCAATTTGCAGAGAATTGGGGATTCAAAATTACCACATCAAGTCCATACCATCCAAAATCAAATGGATTAGCAGAAAAGGCAGTTGGAATATTCAAAACTATGTTTGAAAAGGCAGCTGCAAACAAGCAAGATTTGGAATTGTATTTAATAAATTATCGTAATGCTCCCGTAGCTGGATTGGTATATACACCTTCACAGCTTCTTAATAGCAGACATATAAGAACTAAGATTCCTATACCACATTACGCATTGAATCCAAAAATTGTACTTAATGAGATAATCGACAAGATGGCAAAGAATCAATCAATTCAAAAACTTTACTATGATCGTAATGTATCTAAAAACACCGAAGATTTTGTAGTTGGAGAGGAGATATACATGCAGAATATTCATAACAAAGAATGGGAAAAGGGAAGAATAATTGAGAAATTACCACAACCATGTTCATTCCTGGTTAGAAACAATAATGGCGGTGTTCAGCGAAGAAACACAATTCATATACGAAAAATAAAAAGGTGAATATAGGATAATATAAAGTCTTGAAGAGGGAGATGTTACAGATGATATTTATTATCATTTATGATTTCAATACATTAGTTACCAGAACGTTAATAACAGTCTAGTCTTAAATGTATTAAAAATAAAGATGGTTGGTTGATATGAAGAGTATTATTTATTCAATATCTAACAAAAGTAATTGTTGTTGAAAGAGAATAGACTAGAGTAACAAATAAAGCAAAACTTAATCTGGAGAGAGGTATCATTTAAGCGAATAAAATAAACCAAATCAGGAAAGAAGTGGAAAGCACAGTGAGATCAATGAACAAAATAAAAACGTTCAAAGAGATACAATAATTATTGAAACTTGCATTTTTGAACAAGGAGTAAGATCATTTTTATCTTACAAGCACACTCATTCACACATTTGTTACTCAATTTCAATGTTTAGGCAATGTACAATTATTAGCCGAAAATAAGCTTCAATTTTCGGAAAGAGTAAGGTTATACTAAAATACCTAGATGATTGTCTATAGTTTCAGAACAGTCTATCATGTGGCGTCTCATTAGTAGCCGTGCACAACAGGGATCGAATACAATGTACAGAATCTGGAAGCACGGATTCCCAATCTGATAAATCCAAATACTGTACCTGTGCTTCAATGTAAGAGACACTGTGTGTCAAATTGTACCACGTTCTCATTCAATTCAACCATTTCCTGGTAGATTATAGGATGATGACAAGGAAGTGGCTACTCCTCGATTATGGAGGAATTCCTGCAGCTCTCTGGATATGAAAGAGGTTCTTAGTATGTACATAAGAAGGTAAACCAAATGTAAACACCTTCTTGTGTGACAATTTTGGTGCTAGTTCTTCCACTGTTGGAATGAGATAACGTTCCCTGATTATATATTTATTAAGTTCAACTGGGTCAATACAAATTCTCAGTGATCCATCTGGCTTTTCAACAACTACAACGTTATTTATCCAGTCAACAGGCTCCTCAACTGGGGTTATAATACCTTTTGACTTCAGTGATTCCAAAGTTTCTCGAAATTTCTCTTTAATCTTGAGTGGGATACGCCGAGCAGGACTTATTGTTGGGGATGCATTTTTTTTCAATTTAATCTTGCAAATATCAGGAAAACGCCCAAGGCCGTCGAAGACATGTTTGTTTTTTATATAGATAGCCTGTTTTTCCTTATCCACTTTATAATTTGTATCATTTTTTCATCTATAGAGTCAACTCTTTCAATCAAGTTGAGATCAATACATGATTCTAGGCCTAGGATTGGAACAGCTGAAGGACACTTTACAATTATAAACTTTGCTATTGATATTTTAGACTCAGGTTCAATTTGTACAGTTACACAACCTACAGGTCTTATCTTAAAACCCCCAAAAGCCTCCAACAGTACATTACATTTCTCCAATGACTTGTATGGAATACCATATTTCCCAAGTAAGTGAAATGGTAGAATATTAGCATCAGCTCCACTGTCAAGCTTGAATTTTATTTCATGCCCATTTAGAAGCAATTCTTGTAACCATACCCGTTTTTTATTAAGTAAGTTTACAGTATAAATGCTATCAATTTCATGAGATGATTACATTACTTCTGCTTCCTCATAACTTTGATCTTCCTTGCTGCTAATCTCATGAGTTTGCTGGGATTGTTCCAATCTACATACTATGGAAAAATGATTGGGTTTTGAGCAATAGTTGCAAATCTTCCCTAAAGCTGGACAAATCTCTGAGTGTTTTCTACCACATCTGAAGCAACATTTGTGATTGATTACTGACGACTTGTTGAATTTTTTATTAAGAATAGGATTACCTGACTTAGCTGTAGGGGTGGAAGGCGTCAGTTTGACTGAGTCAACACCTCTCATGATTTCAGTGCCTCTGTTCAATATTTCCATATTTTTATCCACAAGCTCAACTGATTTGCAAAAGTTGACTAGCATTAGATTAGATTAGCATCTTCACAAAGAAGTTTTTGCTGTAATTCTCTCGAGTTCACTCCGAGTGCTATTAGTGCTTTCATAATTTTATCTTCCTGGTCATTGAGGTTACAAGGTTTTATTAATCTTCTTAAATCTGCAAAGAAACTATCAAATGGTTCATTAGGACTTTGTTTTCTGGTTAGCAATTTGTAGATGTCCATTGTCATTTTTTGTTTAGGCTTACAATATTTCTCCAAAACTTCAAGAATTGAGGTACGGTAACCGTTTCAATGTCTTTCTCCCCTGATAATGTGTTGTACAATTTAAGTCCATCAGGTCCCAGTAAGTTTTTCAATCTAGCTACTTGTATTTCTCGAGATTTCTTTACAGTCTCGGTAGCAGTCAAATAAAATTGTTACTTCTTCTTTGAAGTTGGCAAAATTATTTGCGATATCCCCATGTAGAACTAGCATACCTGGTTTGTTGAATTCCATTTTCAATATTGAGCTATCACTTCTCACTTGAACACTTAATAATTCAACTATTTTATTATAACTTTCTTGTTTTATCTTATTTTCGACTGCGTCATGTTAGATATTGAATAAATAATACTCTTCATATCAACCAACCATCTTTATTTTTAATACATTTAGGACTAGACTGTTATTAACGTTCAGGTAACTAATGTATTGAAATCATATGATAATAAATATCATCTGTAACAACTTTTATTGTATTCAGCCATATTTTTCATAGCTATAAATATTATAATTTAAGATTGTTGCTACTAGACAACTCGCTCCTCTCTCACAGGCATCTGCCCATGAGAGGAGCCTCCAATCAAATGTATGTTTACTTTCCTTGCCATACTACCATAGATAAAGGAAAGTATTGCTTTCCCAAAAAAATTAAGGTACCCCAATTTCAAGTTTTCTATATCTTTCAAGGTCCCCTGAGTCCATAGACATGATTTTTGGGTGTTGGTCTGTGTGTGTATGTGTGTGTGTATGTATGTGAACACGATAACTCCATTCCTAATTAACCGATTGACTTGAAATTTCAAACTTAAGGTCTTCACACGATGAGGATCTGACAATAAGAAATTCAATCCAAAATGACGGAAAAAATGGCGGATAATTACTAAAAAGCCATGTTTTTCACGAAAACGGCTCCAGCGATTTCCTTCAAAGTCATACCATGGATAGCTATATATTTATAAGCCCTATCAACTGACATGAGTCTTATTTCTGGGAAAATTGCAGGAGCTCCGTAATATTCTTGAGAAAAATATGGCGGATGATTATTAAAAAACCATGTTTTTCACGGTTTTCTCAACAACGGTTCTGAAAGGTTTCTTCAAATTCATACCATGGATAGCTATTTATAAGCCCTATCAACTGACATGCGTCTCATTTCTTGGAAAATTGCAGGAGCTCTGTAATATTCTTGAGAAAAATGGCGGATAGTTACTAATAAACCACGTTTTTCACGATTTTCTCAAAAATGATGCGACCAATTTTTCTCAAATTCATACCCTGTATAGTTATTCATCAGCTCTATCAACTGGCATGAGTGTATTTCCTGGGAAACTAATGGGATCCACCCCATCCTTGAGAAATGGACTTTGTGAACTGACATGAGTCTTTTGTCCTTCTTGTGCATGAGGTAGGTAGGTAGAGCAGTTCATAGAAAGAACACATAGTCGAGATATTTCATCTGTAGAACAGCTGTTTTGACGACTTTGAAAAATCATCGAATTTCACAATTTACACAAAGGAAAAAGTACTCTAAAAACAATTATATATACACATATACAGTAGTCTGATCGTAGTTTCAAATATGTTGCCGCCAATCGTCATTATGTTATTCTCCCAAATTATTCTCGTTCAAGAATGAGCTTCACAGTTCAATGAACAAGGAAAGTTGTGTGAGTGTACCACACCAGATTTTTATTCTCCACATGCAAATATAATTTTATTTTCAATCTTTTTTGGAGAATAAAGAATAACAATTTCAATTCAATTTACTCGTATAGCACTTCCAACCTGGTTTGCCCCTTCAAACACAGTGCTCATGAAAGTCTCTATAAGAAAAAGTAAATTCAATCCATTGGTTGAGGAAGTAGATACTCTTTAAATCAACCCCACAGTATGCCAAGGTACAGCTTAATGATGATTGATTGATTGATTGATTCATTTATCACATGCCAGGTCTTGAAAATCCTATTGCATTTATAACATTACAACATTGCGAAATTACAAAATGAAAAAAAAATATTCTAAATGTACAAAAGAAGAAATAATAAGTAAACTAAGTTAAAAATAATTGAAAAATATAAAAGTAAAACAAAAAAAGCATAACCTCATTACAATTGAAAAATATTAAGATACATCATATTATGATGAAGAAGGAAGAACATTTTTGAAACAATCTAATGAAGAATAATAATGAAAAAGTTAAAGAAAATTATGATGGAGGAAGAAACAGATGATGAAGAAGAGTACTGGAATTAAAAAGATAATTTATTGTATAAGATAGAAAAGGCACCATAATCAAAATTTGATTGGTCCAATATATTCAAATGGAATTATAATAACCACACTAAACCCGCCCACAATGCTGCAAATATCCATGAACTATATATGAAAATCGCAAAAAATGGAGATGAAGAACGAACATTCAGAATATATCAATGCTAAATCCTACACTCTAAGCTTGGTAGCTACTGAGAAGTTGGTAGAGACTTTTTTACTTTCCTTGCCCTATTACCATAGATAAGGAAAGTATTGCTTTCCAAAAAAAATTAAGGTACCCTAATCTCAAGTTTTCTATACGTTTCAAGGTCCCCTGAGTCCAAAAAAATTATTTTTGGGTATTAGTCCGTGTGTGTGTATGTGTGTGTGTATGTGTGTGTATGTGTGTATGTCTGTGAACACCATAACTCCATTCCTAATTAACCGATTGACTTGAAATTTCAAACATAAGGTCCTTATACCATGAGGATCCGACAATAAGAAATTCAATTCAAGATGGCGGAAAAAATGACAGATAATTACTAAAAACCCATGTTTTTCACGGTTTTCTCAGAAACGGCTCTAACGATTTTCTTCAAATTTATATCGTGGATAGCTATTCACAAGCCCTATCAACTGACATGAGTCTCATTTCTGGGAAAATTGCAGAGTTCCGTAATATTCTTGAGAAAAATGACGGATAATTAATAAAAAAATCATGTATTTCACGGTTTTTTCGAAAATGGATCTAACGATTTTCTTCAAATTTATACCATGGATAGCTATTTATAACCTCTATCAACTGACATGAGTCTCATTCCTGGGAAAATTGGAGGAGTTCCGTAATATTCTTAAGAAAAATGGTGGATGATTACTAAAAAAACATGTTTTTCACGATTTTCTCAAAAATGATTCGACCGATTTTTTTCAAATTCATACCCTGTATAGTAATTCATCAGCTCTATCAACTGGCATGAGTCTCCTACCTGAGAAACTGATGGGGGGTCCACCCCCCCAGAGAATTGGACTTTGTAACCTCCTTCTCGTGCATGAGGTAGGTAGGTAGAGCAGTTGATAAAAAGAACACATAGTCGAGATATTTCATCTGTAGAACAGCTGTTTTGACGACTTTAAAAAAAATAATCGAATTTCACAATTTACACAAAGGAAAAAGAACTCTGAAAAAAGTATATATATATATATAAGTATATATAAGTATATAAGTATATAAGTATATAAGTATATAATATATATATATATATATATATATAATATATATATATATATATATATATATATATATATATTATATATATATATATACAGTAGTCTGATCATAGTTTCAAATATGTTACTGCCAATCGCCATAACGTTATTCCCCTAAATTATTCTCGTTTGAGAATGAGGCTTACTACAGTTCAATGAGCAAGGAAAGTTGTGTGAGAGTACCAAACCAGATTTTTTGAAAGTAGACAATGAGCCGGATAGATGAGGAGCTGTATCACTAAAACACCTAGCATCTCGAGGAGAGAACAATCGAGAAAAATGTAATGAAAATCAAGATGATACAAATTTAATACAGTATCAAGCCTTAGTGATCAGGTAGAACCTGAGAACAATCGAGAGAATGAATGGAGCAGATCCTTCTGATGACATCCTGCGAAGATCTTGTAGATAGCGCAAAGTGCCTCCCTATTTGAAAGACTATTGATTAAATTCTTAAAGGTGAGAAGAATGTGATGATATTGAATCATCATACGACTTGTGGTGTCTCTTCTTAATACATTTGTTATTAGACGTTATATTCTAATTCAATCTATTGGGAATTCATTTCTGATTATTAATGCCTAAAATGCACAGGTTTTTCAATCACAATCATAATCAGTTTTCTTTAATTATCTTTTTCTCTTGCTCTTGATGCTTATAGGATACAGATTACTTGATAACCTCACTAGAAGTGCTTTATGTTACTCGACATAATCACCTGAATTGAATTCAGTCCTAATTATGACACCACACATATTATTGTGGGGGTGACCATAATATTATTATCTAAAACGTGAACAAAAATTGAAATAAGTTGATCTTCTACAAGTGGAGGTTTCGTGTTAGAAATATTTTGTACATAATTTCCTTCAACAATAGAATGAACAACAGTTATGTTAAAACCAATATCGATTGGCTACAGATGGAGGCTATATTCGACATTGTATTTCAATGTAGGCCTTTGTAGTTAAATAACTGACAGCAATTATGTTCAATATCAAACTCTATTCCATATTGAATGTCTCGATTGAATACAATAAACCAAATAATATTTTGTTCATTCAGTTATGGTATTCCCATATCAAGAAATTTCGCGAGGGATGACTGACTTTATTACGGATCACAATGATAACCCCTCTGGGCAAACAATATTCTCTGTCTGGAATTTAATCAAGTGGGATTTCCATTCACATATATGCGGCTTTCTGAGTTATTCATGAGAGTTTCACGAATTCATGGGAGGTTTAAGTCTCTTTTGACATAACAATTATTCGTGGCATTCATCTTAGTTGACAGAGTGTATCTCGAGCGATTAATTATTGGACTGTTATACAATTGTTGTACAATTTATTGATGAAATCTATAACTGTGATTGGAAAAGTGAAATAATGGTGGCGCACTTGTTATCCCATGTTGAATATATTGAGTTTTTTGCATTGTAAATGATACTTCCCCTCGTTTCTCATTTTTGCCATCTTTACTGTTATTTCCACGATGAAAGAAAATGAGAATCTCAACCGAACATCATTCCACAGAGTTTCCCCATCAAGGAAGAATAAAGAAAGCTTGATTTCCCTTTGTTACTCTTCCCTTTACAATCGTGTTTTTAATAACTATAAACCATTAGAGCGTTCATCTCGTAGCCAAAGTTACAATGAGATGAAAGAAGGCATTAATATTTCGGGAAAATCTGCCTGTCTAACCAAGTGTCAGAGTCCCGAATTCAAAGTTTTGAGATTAGAAAGGTAAAAAAGCCAACCACAAGTATGCAGCTCAATTTAATTTCAACATCCAATCTAACGTAAAGCTCCACAGCTCAACCGTTCCAAAATTAAGATATTTTCTGTCCAATCTCAGCTACAAAAAGCAATTTCTTTTTTCCTATTTAACCATCTTTTCACGTGTTGAACAATTTCTCTTTCAAGAGGAAAAAATATCAGAACTTTTCCGAGAACTTTAATACGCAGTTTTAAGCAAGACGATGAAAATTGAGAAAGATGTAGTTTAAATTTAATTTTCCATCCCTTTTATACCAACTCAAGTTGAAGCTAAAAGTCTGAAGGGTAGATGGAAGATATATGAGGGTTGAGTAGAGAAAGGGCACGATGATGATATGATGATATTACATTCAATGTCGTTAAAAACTTTGTCTGCTAAAATTATCAGATTATGAACTTCTTCAAGAGTTATTATTTCCATAGCCTCAGCAAGCACATAGATTTTGTAATCTTCAGCTAAATTTTTCATTCTGGTTCAATATTCTTCAATAAGATTATTTTTAAATGTTTCTGTTCATGATTTCCTGAACTTTTTACAATAAAGACTGGACTGAGACAAGGATATTGGCTTTCCCCCTTGTTACGTTTCTTTGGTTGGCAGTAAAAATTCAGAATACATTTTGAATCACATAACAAAATAAAGACTATTCGACTTACTATCTGGTGTGAGAAGGAGACTCAAAAAAGAACAACATATTTGTAGAGAGAGAGAGAGACTGAGAGAGAGATATGACTTTAATGGACCTTACTTTTGTGAACATTACAAAATATATTTCAACTGGCTAGAAATGAACTTAAGGCCTTGAGAAATCAGGTAAACCAAAAGTAATACAAAAATCTGCAAAAAATAAATTAATTCAGCAAACAAGGAATTTAAAAAAATCTAAGGTTGGGAAGTTACTCGAACAGGAACTATCAGGACTCTAGTAAAATTCGAACTAAAACAAAACAAGTTTACAAGATCAGCCTGTTCTTCACATTACAGGAAATTAACATTTTAAATCTAATTTATAGTCCCCAGGCGCCTTCCATTATTTTCACCACAAAAGACTTAGATTGTGTCAGGGGTTATTAAACATTTTAAGAAATGCTAATCACACCAAACACAATCTGTATTGGCAAACCCCCTCCCCTTTTTGAAACAGTTCATATTCCACTTCGTTTTCCCTGTTTACAACTTTTCACGATGAATGATCTTTTCATACCTTGTTCCGTTGATCGTACTGGGGTATTATATTGATTTGATACTGACGTTTTATTTCTGTCCCTGACACGCCCTGCGAGTTCGTAGTACAGAGCCCGTTGGTAGAATCCACTGAGGCCGTCCTTATAACTATGTGAGGGTTCCTGGTCGATTGTGAAGGCGGTGGGTCGTCAACTCGTAAACCGCTGTTTGAAATGGAATAAAACTAAATAATTTCGGTATTTCTAGAGAGAGTTCAAAGAAACTAACATTGATACAAAAAACAATTCTACGACCTAACCTCAAATTAAAATCAAAGTACAGGTTACCTAGAGACTACTCTGTATTTGCTTTAAAAAGAACAAAGACAAATCATGGATACAGTTGCTTCAAGAAATTTATGAAAGTACCCTACTTCAGTATACAGCGACTTGAGAGCTGTGATAATTTACAAAACAATAATGCTTACCAAAAATAGTTTTTACTCCTTATCTTGTTAAGTTATTCCAATCGTTATGGTATCATGAGTCCATAAATTGAATAACTCAGTTGTTTTAATGAGTACTCTTATCAAGTTACCTAGGATCAAATTATTGATTAATAAAATGAAGTAGGCTAAAAGTAGATCAGGGTAATCAACTTCCAGTAATATACAGCAGTATGCAGTGGATAATTGAAATTACATGGGTTTATATTATATATATATATATATATATATATATATATATATATATATATATATATATATATATATATAAATTAAAACAGGAGACACAAGACATAAATAGATTGAAAACACTTTAAAACTTACATTAGAAATGAGGAAAATTTTTGGAAACTGAGTTTCCTTCCCCAACCGAGCAGACTGCCTAAAATATGGCAGTCTGCTCGGTTGAGGAAGGAAATGGGGGAAATTGCCTAAAATATGGCTAAAATGGGGAAAATGGAAAAATAGCAAATTTCCCCCATTTCTAATGTAAGTTTTTAAGTGTTTTTCAATCTATTTATGTCTTGTGTCTCCTGTTTTAATTTATATATATATATATATATATATATATAATATATATTATATATAATATATATTATATATATGATTTATTCTATAACAGGTTTAAAGGTTTATATTTGTGGGATGGGTGAGGGATGGTAGTCATATGATCGTACTAGGGCTGGACAGTTTCAGTCATTTGTTCCAAAAGATGTTTTTTTAAAGTCAGGATGAAGCTCGCTCGGCTCTTGAGGAACAGGGAGTGCATTCCATGCATGACATGTGACGACTAAGAAGGATTCTGTGAAAATGGTAGTTCAATGATTGGTTATCCTTGAAGTACTTTCTCCGGTTCTAGTATGTGAAGCATCTATCCTCCTACCTTCAGAGACAAATTTGAAATCATCTTTAAAATAGTTCGGATTACCGTTTTTCAAGATATCTCTAAGAAGCTTGACTATTCGAAAAAGCCTTTGATCAGGAAGCTTTAATGTTGAATTAGCAATGTGGGCTGGGGTGATATAATCATGACGTTGGAGAGAGTAGACGAAACGTAGACAATAATTTTGGCAACGCTGTAGTTTATCATTCAGAGTAACTTTCATATCATTAAGAACAGAATTACAATACATTAAATGTGGAAAGATGAAAGATTGTACCAATAATAATTTAATGTTTCTAGGAAGGATATCGTGAATTTTCTTGAATGCATGCATGGCTGGGAATAACTTTTTACAAGTTTTGTCCACTTGTTCTTACCAGTCAAGAAAATTATTCATAATAATGCCTAAATTTTTAACTGAGCTACAGTGAGGAATGTAATTACCGTCTACACTAATCTTGTGAATCAATTCAAGGTCAATATTGTTTATAAGACGAGAATATCCAATTATAATGGGTTGTATTTGATGAGATTAAGCTTAAGGCCATATTTCTTCGTCCATTTCACTATCGAATTCATATCCTGATCCATTATTCCAACTGTTCCATTAATTATTGTTATGGGACAGCTCAAATAGATTTGAAGGTGTTCTGCATAAGTATGGAAACTGGAGAATTTTATAATGGAAGAAAGGTCATTAGCATACAAAGTGAAGAGGAGAGGGCCTAAAATTGAATATTGTGGTACTCGATGCATAACGTTTTTCCAAGTTGCCTTTTGTCACCGACAGAAATATACATTGTTTCCTACCTAGTAGATAGGATTTGAACCAAACTAACGAGTTGTGGCGGATTGTTCACTATTTTTAAAAACACTAGTTCAAAAAATTCACTAAACACAATAACATGTAGATATTGTGATCTTTGGAGTTCCAGTAATGAATAATCCTAATGGTGAATAAGATGGAGATTGAGGAAGAACTGGTAGTGGGAGATCTAGTCCAAATGGAGATAGAGCGAGTAGGTATCCAGTAGTGGAAGAATCGAGTCCGAGTGGAGGTAGAGCGAGAAGGAATCCAGTAGTGGAAAATCAAGTTAAAGTGAAGATTGTGTGAGAAGGAATCCAGAAGTGGAAGATCAAGTCCGAGTGGAGTCAGAGAGAGATGGAATCCAGTGATGGAAATTCGAGTCCAAGTGGAGATAGAGAGAGATGGAATCCAGTAGTGGAAGATCGTGTTCAAGGTGGAGATAGAACGGAATGGGATCCAGTAAAGACTGCAAAAGAGAAGAAATAGCAAGCAGAAAAACGGAAAATCTGTGAAGAAAGTTATCAATATTGAGAAAAGATACATAATGCAACTGATAATGAATAATATTGCATAAAATGGGAGAGGAATAGTATGATTTAATGAGAGAAAGAATCGAATATCAAATATGGATATTAGTAGAGATTGATCAGATAGAAAGAGAAAAGGTAGAAAGAGGAATAGAGATAGTAAGAGAAATATTTCACATAAACATTTTATATAAACATTTGAACATGCTGGATAGCTAGTGGAAAAATCACTGGGAGAATAATGATAATAATAGGGCAGAAGAGTAGAGAAAGAAGGAATGTACACAATTGAGAAGAACTTATGAAACTGAACTATAGAATAAGAAATAGAGCATCGTATTGTGATCTTGAATTAATCAAGGAAAGAAGAAGAAGAAGAAAATAAAAAGGAAGAGAAAAGAAGAAGAAGAAGAAGAAGAAAAAGAAGAAGAAGAAAAAGAAGAAGAAGATGAAGAAGAATAGAAAATAATAATAATCATCATCACAAAAATCACAACAGTTATAATAAATGTAATAATTACAACAATATTCTAGTGATCATAATAACTATAAGATTAAGAAGAGAAATGAGAAAGAAAAATATGAAGTAGAGGAGACGATTGAGAAAGTGCTAGATTATTTTAGATGAGTTTTGAATAGGATTGAATGGTGAAGAATGAAAAATATTATATAGTATGAAGCTGCGTACTCATATACGCGCCTCCAACCCGCACCGAGCACGCTCCGCCCTCGTACCGCCCTCGTTCCTCCATCGCACCACATTCACTCCGCCCCCGCTCTGCACTTGCACCCATCATGAACGTTACGGAAGATGTTAGATCTTCTCGCGTTCCCCGGTCGAACCGGTTGCTCCAAGAGCAACTGGTCGATCATCAATCGCTCTGCTGGAGTGACATTTGGTTGCGGAGCAGAGCGAAAGTCTGTACGCACCTATATAAGTATAATTAACTATTGGTAGTTGCAATAACGATAAAAGTAGTAAATTGAGTACTGTAATATTTTAGTGATGAATGTCTAAGATAACGTTGAATGAAACTCAACCCCTATATAAGCATATGAACAGACTACCAATCCTTCTGTTCTATCAATAATTCTTCACACATTAGCTGCTGGCGCTTGATGTCTTCAACAGAAGCTTAACGTGCTCGTGACTCTGGCCGATGTCAACCGTTCGCATCGCGTTGTAAGGCGTCAACCACCTTAACAAGGGCAAGTGAAACCTAAGGACCGACCCATACTAGTTCGACTCTGCAGCTACCGGACCAGGAAGATGATCTTCGACGCTAAGAGGAAGCTGAAGGGTTCCGGCGTCACCATTCTCGAGGATCTGACTGAGGAGCGTCTCAAAATCCTCAACGCTGCGGCCGACCGTCATTGGCACAGGAATGTCTGGTCATCTGACCGGAGGATCAAGATCTCTATCAGCGAGGGAGGATCGAAGAGGGTCCCTACAGTCACACAGTCGAGAGGATGACTAACTTCTAACAATAAAGGTGAATTGAATCATTTCAGGATTTGATGACTAAGGTGCCCTCCACTGCAATAATAGGAAATTCGTATTAATAGATTTCACAGTAGATATACCTTGGCATTTTTCATGAGCTGGCTTTCTGTTCTATAAATGAATATTTCCACTGCTATTTATGATTATATATAAGGCAATTATTTCAAACTAAGGAGATCCACATTTGTTAATACTGATTAATAATTTATCTTGATATTAATCCCCAAAACTACGTTCAATGCATCAACTACTATACTCCAGAGGGTACTAAGAAAACCATTATCTCTATTCTTCCCAATAATTACATCTCTTACAAAATTATCCCCATAATTAATAACATAGAGAAACAATAGCGTGAGTTTCTCTATGTTAATAATTTTCGAAATGCTGAATTTCAAATAAATTGGATAATTCACATAATGCTATAGATATAAATGTAATCTATAGGTATAGATAGTAATCTCTTCTATATTAGGTGTACATAATAATATCATATACTATTGCCACAGCTCGAACAATAGAAGCTAATGTGTGAAGAATTATTGATAGAACAGAAGGGTGGGTAGTCTGTACATATGCTTATATAATTATAGGGGCTGTGTTCCATTTAATGTTATCTTAGACATTCATCACTAAAATATTACAGTACTCAATTTACTACTCTTATCATCATTGCAACTCCCAATAGTTAATTATACTTTCTAATACTATATAATATTTTTCATACTTCACCGTTCAATCCCATTTAAAACTCATCTACAATAATCTAGCACTTTCTCAATCGTCTCCTCTACTTCATATTCTTCTTTCTCATTCATCTTCTCAATCTTATAGTTATGATTACTAGAATATTGTTGTAATTATTACAATTATTATAACTGTTGTGATTTTTGCGATGATGATTATTATTCTTTCCTATTCTTCTTCTTCTTCTTCTTCTTCTTCTCTTCTTCTTCTTCTTCTTCTTCTCTTCTTCTTCTTCTTCTTCTTCTTCTTCTTCTTCTTCTTCTTCTTCTTCGTCTCTTCTTCTTCTTCTTCTTCTTCTTCTTCTTCTTCTCTCTTCTTCTTCTTCTTCTTCTTCTCTTCTTATTCTTCTTCTTCTTCTTCTTCTCTCTTCTTCTTCTTCTTCTTCTCTTCTTCTCTTCTTCTTCTTCTTCTTTTATTCTTCTTCTTCTTCTTCTTCTTCTTCTTTCCTTGATTAATTCAAGATCACAATACGATGTTCTATTTCTTATTCTATAGTTCAGTTTCATAAGCTCTTCTCAATTGTGTACATTCCTTCTTTCTCTTTTCTTCTCCCCTATTATTATCATTATTTTCCCTGTGATTCTTCCACTAGCTATCCAGCATGTTCAAATGTTTATTTCTCTTTCCATCTGATTACTTTCTACTAATATCCATAGTTGATATTCGATTCTTTCTCACATTAAATCATACTATTCCTCTTTCATCTTATGCAAATATTAATCATTATCAGTTGTTTTATGTATATTTTCTCAATGGATAACTTTCTTCAAAAATTTTTCGTTTTTCTGCTGGCTTTTTCTACTCTTTTGCAGTTTTTACTGGATCTCATTTCGCTCTATCTCTACCTTGAACACGATCTTCCACTACTGGATTCCATCTCTCTCTATCTCCACTTGGACTCGATTTTCCACCACTGGATTATATCTCTCTATGTCTCTACTTGGACTCGATCTTCCACTACTGGATTCCTTCTCGCACAATCTTCACTTGGACTCGATTGTTCCACTACTGGATACCTACTCACTCTATCTCCACTTGGACTAGATCTCCCACTACCAGTTCTTCCTCAATCTTCATCTTATTCACCATTAGGATTATTCATCACCGGAACTCCACAGATCACAACATCTACATGTTATTGTGTTCAGTGAATTTTTTATCTAGTGTTTTCAAATAGTGAAGGGAGCCGAGCTGTCAAGGCATACAGAATGCACTCGAATCAAAGGACTTTTTCATTTAGGTTAAGTTTTATCAGTTTCAACCCCATTTTCCCCGTCATGTCGGTTCTGGTCTGCTGCTTCCATGATGCCTCTCACTGACACGTCAGCTCACTCGCTCTCAAGTAGGTATGATTATTTCAATAATAGTAATAATGATGCATGTATGTTTCCAGCAAATAAGCTCCACTCTTTCAAAAAACTTTTCAAGGCTGCTCACCTCAACGTCCAATCCCTCAGCTGCCACATTGATGAACTCAGAGCAATCTTCCGTTTTCAGGACTTCAATATAATTGGAATTTCCGAATCATTTTTGAAGCTGTAATTTTATTTTTGCCGTAACATGTGCCCTGCTTGGCCGCAGTCGGTAGAGCAAAGATTTTTGAATATATATAATATTTTTTGTAACTCCTGAAAGAAAAATAGCACCAGTTTCTTACCAGCTCTTCCAGGAGCTCAAACAATTATCTGTTTTTGCTGGCTGCAAACATCGGCCACTTTAACAGTTCACAGTTTTTGTGACTGATTTGGTAGACTCCACAGATATAGATACAGGAGAGGTAGATAGAAGGGCTCTGATTTTTTGTACTAGACAATGTGGTATCACCACCAATGCCACCTGCCACCATTCAACAAAGTGGTCAGCAATGCAAAATGATACCGAGTGAAATCAAAGGTGACACTCTATCAGAATACCTTATAAATTCTATTAATTTGTATTGCTGCTGTAACTTAATACTATGACCCTTGAGTTCTTCCAAATTGGATGCGATGGTTCTGAATAATTTAAGTGAGTCTCGAGAACGTAATATTTCCAAAGATTCAATACTATATACTTTTGTTCAATACTATGACCTTTCAGTTATTTTTCAAAATTGTGCTGGTCCTGGATAATTTGAATAAATATCGGGAATGTATTATTTCCAAAGATTAGATAATAAATGCTGTATATCGCCGACTGATCCACCTATTCAGTGAAGAATACAGTTGGTTGATAGTTTTAATAAAATGTCAATAATGATAATAAAATAGAATATAACACGATTTGGTCATGCATGGAGATAGGATAATAAATAAAGGGTACACCATTCAATAAACACAAAAATATAATTACAAGAAAAATCAACAAGCAGTAGAAAAAATATATAGAGCAACAAATATAAAAATAATATGAGAATAAATATATATCAAAAAATATCACAGATAGCTCACTAAGGATCGACTTTGCTTCTTAGCATGAATTATTACCATGTGCTTCTTTAATCAACATATATTCTTTCAAATTGTACAGCTCAGTTGTCGACTTGCTGTTGCTTGTTGAATAAAAACTTACCATGTGCTTCTTTAATCAGCATATATTCTTTCAAATTGTACAGCTCAGTTGTTGACTTGCTGTTGCTTATTGAATAAAAACTTATAAATCTTATTTCAAAATTAATATGAAAAATATAAATATCAGGGCTTGGGCTTGGCCTCTAGTGGAAATCAGATAAATCAATTCAACTCATGAACATGAGCTTCGCAAAACTCTAATAAAATACTGATACAAGATATATGAGTGGGCATATAATTATAATTAATCAAATACTAATAAATATTCCCTCTGTACATATTTAATAGTAATCTCATAAATGTTTCTTAGAAATATTCCCTTTACATTTAAAGACTTGCACAAGTTTTAATATTATTTTTAATATTTGAATAACCCTTTGATGAGCTAGCTTGATTTAATCGTGATTATTCCAAAGCACTGAGGGCCCTCCTAAATAACTTTTCAATTGAACTCACGTGTTGAAATTCACAAATTTGATGGTGGTCCAGATTTGTTTCGATGTCCTCGGCCTTCCTAGTGGGCTGCTGTCGTTTTCTCCAAGGGGATTATTTGAATTTAATGACTCCTGTCAACACACTGCAACTTCACTGAGTCTTATGAAATTAATTTCTAATTATTCAACTTTAGATTTTTGAAACGTACAATTATTGAAAAAGGGATGAACTCTAAATTGGTAGCTGTCCCCTGTGACCTTTTGGCAAGCAAGTGGGCTTGGACCTACCCTTATTCTTTCACCACCACACTTTCGTCTGTTCAATTTACGTGAAATTTAAATATCCACTCTCATTGGTGGACTCAACTACTACTCAATGACATAATTCGAAGTTATCAAAATAGTCCATATGAAACAGCTATATTACAACCAAAAGAGCAAATATTTTAGTCTTAAATACTTAATTTATATTTGTTGCATAAATCTGGGTACTGCAAAGTTTACAATTTCTTACTGTTCATATAATAAATATGTGTATATTTTGAATTAATTCGCTTTTACTGCCAGTCAATTACTGCACTGTGATTGGCATTTCCTAAAAATACAAATGTTTCCATGTGCTGAATAAAGTTACTTCATCACGTTATTTTGAGGAATATCCAAAATTATATTCTTACAAAGCCTAGTATTTCATAAAATTTTGTTGCATTACCTGGATATAATCTTCTCCAGAATGATAAATTTGATAAAGCTTGTGGGGGTGTAGCAATTTATGTGAAAGATGGTATCAAAACAAAAGTTTTAATTACATCTAAACAAGAGTATTGTTCCAGACCAGAGTTTATGCTTTTTGAATTATCCTTATCTAGTACTGGTAAATCACTTGTTGGCATCTGTAATCGCCCTCCAAAAATAGGTCATTTTACATATTTCGAAAATGCCTTGCTTTCTCTTAAGCCTTGTTATAACCATATACTAGTTATGGGGGATATGTACACCGACTTGAACATGACAAATCGTAGCTTTGACCACTTTCAACTGACTACAATATTTTCTTGTGCCTAAACATGACTATTTCACCTCTTGATTCAACTCATCATACTAATGAATCTGACACACTCATTGACCTTCTCATTGTTAGTGATCCCAACAAGGTTGTTAAAGCAGGCCAAATCCCAGTCCCAGCTATTTCTGGACATGATTTGATCTTCTGTGTACTTTCCCATAAGATACCTAAGCCAGACCAGAAAATTATCACTTATAGAGACTTCAAAAACTTTGATAAAGCCGCCTCCCTGACTGATGTGGCTCAGACTCTATGTCATCAAATTGAAGCATTACCCTCAGTTGATGACATGGTCAAGACTTTCTAGAATTGGACTTTGACTTTGTATGACAAACATGCACCTTATGTGACAAGGAGGATTAATAGAAAACGACGAGTACCATGGATGATTGAAGACATACTTGAGATGATGGGACATAGAGACAAAGCACATAGAAAATTTAAAGAGACATTTGACTTGGACAGTTTGATTGAGTATAGGAGCCTTAGAAATGGAGTTAAACAGGAATTACGGAACTAAAAGATTAGGTACTTGAATTTGTTCATGACAAACAATAGACAAGACTCTAAATCACGTTGGCAGGGAATAAAAGAATTTGGGCTTGGCAAACAGACATCAAATCCCCAAATTGACTTAACATTGAACAATATAAATGTCCATTTCGTTTCACACTTCAACCAATGCGATGTAGTTGTCATTGCTAATCATATCGATGATCATGAAGAGCAGGATACAAACTTAGATTTACCTATTACTGATCAATTTCATTTGCATCTATCGCGCCCCCCTCAGCGTCAACCACCGCTACTACCGCTACTTCCGCCGTCAGCAGTGTATCTGCTACCTCACTTTGCGCGGACGAAGAGAGACACATTTTTAAAAGGATAAACTGTCAAAAAAAATTAAAAAAGTGAAAGTTTGGCTGACGAGGCCTCTAGGTCACAAGATAGGATTGTAAAAAAGTGAAGTGTGTTTGCGGCTACAAACTCTGCCAGGTATTTACTACTTTAGATCTTATAATATATTAATATTGTTCATGTGTTGAATTGTCGATTTCTGACTAGCTTACAGACTGTAGCTTATATTATTCTCCAACTAGCTTATGGTAATCCCGTCCTGTCCCCAAACCTATGGATTGGGGTACAGTTAAGATTTAATTCACGTAAACGTTGACAACCCCAAAAGTAAGTCTTTAATTTGTACTAACCTTGGAACTGGCGAGGAAGTGGACTGTATCTCGTGTGTAGAAGTTACTGCTGACGATATCCTGTCTTTATGCGTAGGCCTATATGATATTGTAGGCTACATATATCACGAAACGAAACAAGGTAATTAATTGCGTTCAGCACGAACGCCACGGAATGAAAACGAAAAACGATGCTGACTTCTCGAGCACTATTCTTGAAGTGGTGGTTTGAAAGATAAACGGGAAGGATGAAGGAGGGGTGAGGGAGAGAGGTTATCTTGCCTCTTTTGGAGAGGGGGAAGGGGAGGAAAGCGCAAACTAATCAGCCCACAATCAAGGTTGCCGACCCTCCGTGAATCCACCATCTCCGCCCGCCTTGGAATGCCCCATTTCCAAGAACATAAGCTCAAAAAAAAACTAAAATTTAAAAGTAAAAGAAAAACAAAACAACAAGCACTGAACGGTAGGAAAGGAAAAGCTAAGGGAAAAAGGAATAGGAAAGGAAAACTAGGTGTGTGGGTTAAACTAATAGGGAAGTATGGGGGCAAGTTTCCTAACTGGCCTAACATACTCACCAGAGTTAGTTTATGTGAGCTGAGCGCACAACACCCTTAGCATCACTTATGATTTGGGTGACTCTACCTAACGGGTATGATAAGGGTGATGAATTGTCCTCTTTAATCCATACTAACTGCCCTACCCTGAAGGTTTGTGTCACTCTCAAACCACTTATTCTTCTGTTGAAGAGTGTGGAGGTATTCACTCTCCCACCTCTTCCACAATCTCTGAGTGAAGTGATTAACCTTTTCCCAACGAGACAGTCTGTGCTCGTTGACATCACTCACGTCAATTTCAGGAACCGCCAACAGAGGGCGATGAACAAGGAAATGTCCGGGAGTCAGCGCCTTGTAGTCATCAGGGAATAAATAAATATCTAATGACTTACACTTTAATGCAGCATCACTTATAAAAAATTAATTAATGAATTTATATATTAAGTCTTCCAAATGTACAATTTAACAAAGGGACTTATAAAATTTTAGTGGCATTCCATGGCAGTGTCTGGCAGGCAAGTGGGCAAGTCCTACCCTTATTTTCTACAATCCTATTTCCGACTTAGAAATTTGCATACATTTAAATATTCCACTACTACGCCATTAAAAAGATCAAATAGTCCATGCCAATCTGCTAAATTATTACCTATATCTTAGGTATTATATTTTATAATTACTCGGACCATATCTGATACAAAAACTGGGTAGTGATAATTTATAAATTCTTATCATTTATAGATAAATTTGAATAGGCTCTCTATTGCTGCCCATTGATTACTGTAATTTGATTGGTTCATGCAAATTCACTAATGTATCCATGTGCCTATGACTATCCTACTTCCTTAATATTCTAATTTATTTATTTTGGTGTATTTGTTCATGCTCATTACAGATAATGAATATTTTTGGAATTTATAAGCTGTTTTTCCCTCTACAACAATTAGCCATGTGCTTTCCAAATCCTCTAGTTGAATACTATTTGTTTACAACACATTTTTGCCAAGGTGTCTGGCTAGATTTCATATTATACGGCTTGATCGATTACTAGGTTGCCGATCAGTAGGTATTAAAGCCTAACCTCAAAATTCCCTATACTTTATGTAATATAATAAATAGCAAATAAAATTCTTTTCTATTCAGCTGTTCTAATTTTAGCCATGGTACCCATTATTATCTAATTTTTTACTTGTTGTTATCGCACTTGGCAATAATGGAATAGCTGATTGCTCCAGACCTATAAAATTCTTTCAATTAGCAATTTTGCTTGCTTATCGAATTTTAATACGTTACAATTGATATCAATACAGATCAATAGCCATCTATAAGCAGCCTGTCTCCTCTATAGAAAAAATCCTCTTTTTAATCTAGGAGAGCAGCTTAGGATGAAGATAACATTTGCAAGGATTATAATATTTTAACCCAGCTGCAACTGGCATTAGACAAGAAAGTATACCTGTTCAATTATCTATAATATTAATATGAGTGGATTGGATTCAGTGAATAGATGTCTATTGACAAATTGATGAAAAATTAAGGGATGTAGATAGTTAAGACATGAATAATGTGAGAAGTTTGTTTATTAAAATAACTCATATGCATTTCATTTATCTATCAAGAAAGGTCCTTATTGTGGTGCTCCAGAATACTTTAATCTCTTCCTGTTTAAAGTAGCAATTTTTTGAGCTACATACTGGTTTATGTTGCTGTACCTCAATTCAATCTCAATTTTTGTAGCAATCAGATTTTCCTCCAGGATCCGGTGTTTGAACATTTCTAGAACAAATAACAGTTCAAAGTATACAATCTTTACAAATTAAAAAATAAGGATTTCATTTCCTGAATTAATCTGCTAGCGATTTTTTTTAATAACCTAAAAATGTATTTAAATATGCATGACTCTCCCTCTCCTCTGACAAAGAAGACACGGACCTGCTGGCGCTTGATGTCTTCAACAAGAAGCTGAACGTGCCCGTGACTCTGGCGGAAGCAACCGCTCGCATCGCGTTGGAAGGCGTCAACCACTTCAACAAGGGCAAGCTAAACCCAAGGACCGACCCATCATAGTACGACTCTGCAGCTACCGGACCAGGAAGATGATCTTCGACGCTAAGAGGAAGCTGAAGGGTTCCGGCGTCACCATTCGCGAGGATCTGACTGCGGAGCGTCTCAAGATCCTCAACGCTGCGGCCGACCGTCATGGGCATAGGAATGTCTGGTCATCATCTCCATCATTTCTCCATCGTCTCCTCTACTTCTTATTTTTTCTTTCCCGTTTCTCTTCTTGATCTTATATTTATAATGATTACTTGAATATTGTTGTTTGTGATGATGATTATTATTCTTCTCTATTCTTCTTCTCCTTCTTCTTCGTCTTCTTCTTCTTCTTCTTCTTCTTCTTCTTCTTCTTCTTCTTCTTCTCTTCTCTTCTTCTTCTCCTCCTCCTTCTTCTTCTTCTCTTTCTTTTTCTTTTCTTCTTTTTCTTCTCTCCTTGATTAATTCAAGATCACAATGCGATGTTCTATTTCTTATTCTATAGTTCAGTTTCATAAGTTCTTCGTAATTTGTGCACATTCCTTCTTTCTCTTCTTTTCTTCCCTATTATTATCATTATTTTCCCTGTGATTTTTCCACTTGCTATCCAGCATGTTCAAATGTTTATTTCTCTTTCTATATCTTTTTATCTTTCTACCTTTTCTCTTTCTATCTGATTACCTTCTACTAATATCCATATATTATATTATAATATCCATATATTTATCCATATAATATTCGATTCTTTCCCACATTAAATCATACTATTCCTCTTCAATTTTATGCGAATATTATTCATTATCAGTTGTATTATGTATCTTTCCTCTATTGATAACTTTCTTCAAAGATTTTTCGTTTTTCTGCTGGCTTCTTCTTCTCTTTTTCAGTTGTTACTGGATCCCATTTCGCTCTATCTCCACCATGAACATGATCTTCCACTACTGGATTCCATCTCTCTCTATCTCCACTTGGACTCAATTTTCCACCACTGGATTCCATCTCTCTCTGTCTCCACTTGGACTCGATCTTCCACAACTGGATTCCTTCTCGCTCTACCTCCACTTGGACCCGATTCTTCCACTACTGGATACCTACTCGCTCTATCTCCACTTGGACCAGATCTTCCACTACCAGTTCTTCCTCAATCTTCATCTTATTCACCATTAGGATTATTCATCACCGAAACTCCACACATCTACATCTTATTGTGTTTAGTGAATTTTTGAACTAGTGCTTTAAATAGTGAAGGGAGCCGAACTGTCAAGGCATACTGAATGCACTCGAATCAAGAGACTTTTTCATTTAGGTTAAGTTTTATCAGTTTCATCCCCATTTCCCCCGTCATGTGTTGTTCTGAGGTCGGTTCACGATTGGTCTGCTGCTTCCATGATGCCTCTCACTGACACGTCAGCTCGCTCGCCCTCAAGTAGGTATGATTATTTCAATAATAGTCATAATGACGCAGGTATGTTTCTAGCAAATAAGCTCCACTCTTTCAAAAAACTTTTCAAGGCTGCTCACCTTAACGTACAATCCCTCAGTTGCCACATTGATGAACTCAGAGCAATCTTCCGTTTCCAGGACTTCAATATAATCGGAATTTCCGAATCATTTTTGAAGCCTAGTATTTCATCAAATTTTGTTGCATTGCCTGGATATAATCTTTTCCGGAATGATAGATTAAATAAAGCTTGTGGGGGTGTAGCAATTTATGTGAAAGATGGTATCAAAACAAAAGTTTTAATCACATTTAAACAAGAGTATTGTTCCAGACCAGAGTTTATGCTACTTGAATTATCCTTATCTAGTAATGATAAATTACTCGTTGGTATCTGTTATCGCCCACCAAAAATAGGTCATTTCACAGATTTCGAAAATGCCTTGCTTTCTCTTATGCCTTGTTATAACCGTATACTAGTTATGGGGGATATGAACACCGACTTGAACATGACGAATCGTAACTTTGACTACTTTCAACTGACTACAATTTTCCAATGCCTAAACATGACTATTTTACCCCTCGATCCAACTCATCATACTAATGAATCAGACACACTCATTGACCTTCTCATTGTTAGTGATCCCAATGAGGTTGTTCAAGCAGGCCAAATCTCAGTCCCAGCTATTTCTAGACATGATTTGATCTACTGTGTACTTTTCCATAAGATACCCAAGCCAGAACAGAAAATTATCACTTATAGAGACTTCAAAAACTTTGATGAAGCCGCCTTCCTGACTGATGTGGCTCAGACTCCATGGCATCAAATTGAAGCATTACCCTCAGTTGATGACATGGTCAAGACTTTCGAGAATTGGACTTTGACTTTGTATGACAAACATGCACCTTATGTGACAAGGAGGATTAATAGAAAACGACGAGTACCGTGGATGACTGAAGACATACTTAAGATGATGGGACGTAGAGACAAAGCACATAGAAAATTTAAAAAGACATTTGACTTGGACAGTTTGATAGAGTATAGGAGCCTTAGAAATAGGGTTAAACAGGAATTACGGAACTCAAAGATTAGGTATTTGAATTCGTTTATGACAAACAATAGACAAGACTCTAGATCACTTTGGCAGGGAATAAAAGAATTCGGGCTTGGCAAACAGAAATCGAATCCACAAATTGACTTACCATTGAATAATATAAATGACCATTTCGTTCCACACTCTAACCAACGCGACGAAGTTGTCATTGCTAATCATATAGATGATCTTGAAGAGCAGGTTACAAACTTAGATTTACCAATCACTGATCAATTTCATTTCCATCCAATCTCAGAAGAAGACACTTTCAGAGCAATTCAACGTATTCATAGTAATGCTACGGGTGTAGACAAAATTCCTATTAAATTTATCAAGAAGATGTTATTTGCTGTTTTACCAACCATTACATACATTTTCAACAAGTCACTTGAAGAAGGCATTTTCCCTGAAAACTGGAAGTTTGCTCTGGTTCGCCCTCTAAATAAAGTTCCATCACCCAATAAAGTTGAGGATTTTAGACCAATCAGTATTTTACCTGCATTGTCCAAAGTGCTAGAAAGACTCATTCATGCTCAAGTTGTAAAATTTCTAGACAACAATAGTAAGCTTCATAACTTTCAATCAGGCTTTAGAAAATTCCATTCAACTGAGACAGCTCTGCTTCGTGTCACTGATGATATAAGGTTAGCTATGGACCAAAGAAAATGCACCATCCTCACCCTATTTGATTTTTCTAAAGCATTCGATACTGTTGATCATACAGTCCTTCTGAATAAGTTGGCTATTCTTGGTTTCAGTCACAACTCGTTAGTTTGGTTTATATCCTATCTATTAGGTAGGAAACAATGTGTATCTGTCGGTGACAAAAAGTCAACTTGGAAAAACGTTATGCATGGAGTACCACAAGGTTCAATTTTAGGCCCTCTCCTCTTCACTTTGTATGCTAATGACCTTTCTTCCATTATCAAATTCTCCAGTTTCCATACTTATGAAGACGACCTTCAAATCTATTTAAGCTGTCCCATAACAAAAATTAATGAAACAGTTGGAATAATGAATCAGGATATCAATTCGATAGTGGAATAGACAAAGAAAAATGGCCTTAAGCTTAATCCCATCAAAACACAACCCATTATAATTGGATATTCTCGTCTTATAAACAATATTGACCTTGAATCGATTCACAAAGTTAGTGTAGACGGTAATGACATTCCTTACTGTAGCTCAGTTAAAAATTTAGGCATTATTATGAATAATACTCTTGACTGGTCAGAGCAAGTGAACAAAACTTGTAAAAAGGTATTCTCAGCCATGCATGCATTGAAGAAAATGCACGATATCCTCCCTAGAAACATTAAATTATTATTGGTTCAATCTCTCATCTTCCCACATTTAATGTATTGTAATTCTGTTCTTAATGATATGCAAGTCACTCTGAATGATAAACTACAGCGTTGCCAAAATTATTGTCTACGTTTCGTCTACTCTCTCCAACGCCATGATCATATCACCCCAGCCCACATTGCTAGTTCAACATTGAAGCTTCCCGATCAGAGGCTTTTTCGAATAGTCAAGCTTGTTAGAGATATCTTGAAATACGGTAATCCGAACTATTTTAAAGATGATTTCAAATTTGTCTCTGAAGGTAGGAGGATAGATGCTTCACATACTAGAACTGGAGAAAGTACTTTAAGGATACCCAATCATCGAACTACTATTTTCACAAAATCCTTCTTAGTCAGTGCATGTCGTGCATGGAATACACTTCCTGTTTCTATCAGGTCTATCGAGAGCCGAGCGAGTTTCAACCTGACTTTAAAAAACATATTTTGGAACAAATGACTGAAACTGTCCGGCCCTAGAACGATCACATGACACCATCCCACCCATTCCACCAATATAAACCTTTAAACCATGTTATAGAACGAATTGTATATAATATATATATATATATATATATATATATCTATATATATATATATATATATATATATATATATATATATTATATAACTCATGTTATTTCAATTATCCACTGCATACTGCTGTATATTACTGAAATTTGATAACCCTGATCTACTTTCAGCCTACTTCATTTTATTAATCAATTATTTGATCTTATCTACCTATATAATTATTTTACTTTATCAATTTTCTGTTTTTTTTCTCTTCAATATTCATATTGATTAAAACTTTTACAATATTTCCATTAATAAATAAATCCTTAGTTTAAATAACGAAATTAACGTTTTGGTAGAGAGTTAGTGGGGAGGATATTTTTAATATTCTTCCCAAAGAATGGACATTGATATGTCCAAGCTCCGTATACAAGCTATTGTATACAGTGTATAAGCCAGTATATTTGTAATCTACATAAATAAAGTACTCAATCAATCAATCAATCAATCAATCTCCTGAAGGAAAGTCCAAGATAACACAAGAGCGTTTTTTCACGTGAAAATCATGTCCTCACAGTTTTACATTATAATGTCATATTCTGGTGGAAAAGTTGAGAAAATCACATTTTTTCACGTGAAAAGAAGTGTAAATGTTCCAACTTTTCACATGAAAAGTACGTGAACCTGAAACTTGAAAATAACGTTTTTTTTTGTTTCTACATTTTCACGTTATACTGAACATGTATACTGAACTCTCAGAAAAGAGCATGAATAAAACAGTTTTTCTACATTTCTTATCCCACATTTGGTCATTTCTTTCGCATGAAAATTTCCAAAAATTCACATGAAAATAACGTTTTTAGAATACATTTTTACAATATTTTATTGTGAAAAGATGTAGAAGGATTACCTCAATTATTCTGAATGAATAACCTTTTCAATTCTTTATTTTTACATTGAAAAACTATAAATCTTATAAAACTTTTGAATAACCACAATATAATGTGAAGTAAATTCTCTACCCTAACTTTAAAATAATTTTACACAAGACTGAATAAAAATTAAATTCAACTATAAAGTCCTATTCAGACAAATGGATTTTTCCTAGTAAGTGGTGATATATTATGCAATCTAACAGCTGGACACTATAATTACAAAAAGAAAGCTTCATATGTAATCATTCAACAGCTGACAAATTTCAAAAATGTTTCATGTAAGCTTCTTTTTTCAGCTGTTGGACTTTGTATCAGCCATTTGCTTGTATTAGCTTTGCATCACCAATGGGAAAAAACCATAAATGTCTGTGTGATGATATTAAATCATCATATGACTAGTGTTTTTCTTCTTATGTTTCTGTTATCAGATGTTGAACTATTTATTCTAATTTTGAATCTGTTATGAATTCATTACTGATCAATAAAGCCTAGAATGCAGAGGTTTTTCATTACAATTTATTGATCAGTAATCTAAAATCATCAAATCAATTCATCTTATCAAATACGAGTCAATCAATTTCTATTCTCTATTCAACAACAAATGTATAATCTTCAAATCTTTTCTGAAAACGAAAACTGAAAATTCGCGTTACGATGGACAAATTTTTGAAACCAGACAAGTTTGATGGTGATCCGAATTCTCCAACAGCTCTACAAGAATGGAACTTCTGGCTAAAGACTTTTGAGAATTTCATCGCATCTTTTGACGAAGAAGACATCGATGATGAAAGTAAGTTGCGGTTGCTTACCAACTTTCTATCTCATTCTGTTTATCAAACAATTGCCGACAAAAATTCATATACTTCGGCTATTGACGCACTAAAATCTGCATATGCAAAACCAATAAATGAAATATTCGCTAGACATAAATTGGCAACTAGAAAACAGTCTTCAGATGAGACAATTGACAATATAACCAAGCTTTACAACAACTGAGTAAGAATTGTGGGTTTGCAGATGTTGATTCTGAAACTCATAGGAAAACATACATTCGTGATTCATTTATCCGGGGCCTCAGCTCTCATCAGATAAGACTGAGACTTTTGGAGTTTGACAAGCTAACTCTTGATGAAGCTATTGAAAAAGCACGTGCCTTGGAATCTGCCAGAAATCAATCAGCTTCTTACTCTTCTGAAATAACTCTTAATGCAACTTCAATAATTCTTCAGAAAATTCATGTAAAGAAACAAATTTGTCAGCTGTAAAAACTGGAAGCTCAAGTTTTCAAAAATGTTATTTTTGTGGTCGTCAGCGACTTAAAACACGTCAGCAGTGCCCTGCACTAAATGACTCATGCGAAAAATGCCAGAAAATAGGTCATTGGAAAAATGTCTGCAAATCTACTAAAACTTCTTCATCTTCGGCGCTTATTGCAGCCTCTACTGTTCTTGAAAATGCTACAGTACTGCCCGTCAGGAATAGCATGAGCTCTGAGTTCAAGATGCGCAGTAGCCCGAGAGAGAATTTTAGTGGTGGGGGAAGCATTTGACTCAGTCACAACTTGACCTCCGTACGGTGCACATCGCTCCGGTTTGCATATGCCTAATAGCATAAGCAGTAGGAAAGTCAACAACAAGCTCCAGTCACCTCCCCTCTCTTAGTTTCGAGCGGCCTCCCTACTCTCACTCCATTATCTCTCCTCTCGCGCATCTCACAGTTCATGCTATTCCTGCCCACTAGTACAAGCTCAGGTAAATAACATTCCTACTTCTGCTTTGATAGATACAGGAAGCTCTGAGACATTTATTCACACTGTTTTGCTAAAAAATGTGGACTTGAAATGTACCCTACAACTGGTGCAGTGTCCATGGCTTCAACATCACTAAGAAAGAACATTTCCTTTTATTGTGTAGCTCATTTAGAATTTTCAGGTCAACATTACCCCAAAACAAAATTCAGTGTATTGCCTGATTTGTGTGCTAATGTTATCGTAGGACATGACTTACTTAATCAACACTCTGAACTTGGAGTTTCATTTGGAGGAACTAAACCCCCATTGACTATCAATTATCTGGCTCCAGCAAAGATAGAACCTCCACCACTTTTTGAGTTTTTAACTAAAGACATTAAACCTATAATTACTAAATCCCGAAAGCATTCTCTTGAAGACACTAGTTTCATGGAGAAAGAAATTGAGAAACTGCTAGCTGATGGAATTATTGAAGAAAGCAGGTCTCCCTGGAGAGCTCAAGCATTTGTAGTGAAGAACGAAAATCACAAAAAGCGAATGGTAATAGACTATTCTAAAACTATTAACCGATACACACATCTTGACGCATATCCCCTCCCTAGTCTTGAAGATATTGTTTCTAAGGTCTCAAAAAACTCTGTATTCACCACTATTGACTTGAAAAGCGCTTACCACCAGGTACCCCTACGAGAAAAAGATCGACCTTTCACTGCATTTGAGGCATGTGGCCGTTTGTATCAATTTCGAAGGCTTGCTTTTGGTCTGACAGATGGTGTACCCACTTTTCAGCGAGTCATTGATAATGTTATTAATAATGAAAAACTTGAAAAAACGTATGCATACCTGGATGATGTGACAATATGTGGTAAGAATCAGAAGGAACATGATTTGAATCTCAAAAAATTCTTAGATGCAGTACAAAAATATAATTTTACAATCAATACAGAAAAAAGCAAATATTCACTTACTTCAATAAGCTTGCTTGGCTATAAAATTGAAAATGGGACAATTTCTCCTGACCCTGAACGTCTGAAACCATTGCTCAATCCTCCACCCCAGATAATAGAAAGGCTCTTGAGCGAACAATTGGAATGTTTGCACACTATTCCAAATGGATATCTAATTATTCAGATAAAGCTAAACGGCTTCTTACAGCAAAGACCTTTCCTTTGACTTCTGAAGCTATAGCTGACTTCAATCAACTCAAAACTGAGATTTCTAAGGCAGTAGTTAGTACAATTGACGACTTTGAACCTACTTCATTTTATTAATCAATTATTTGATCTTATCTACCTATATAATTATTTTACTTTATCAATTTTCTGTTTTTTTCTCTTCAATATTCATATTGATTAAAACTTTTACAATATTTCCATTAATAAATAAATCCTTAGTTTAAATAACGAAATTAACGTTTTGGTAGAGAGTTAGTGGGGAGGATATTTTTAATATTCTTCCCAAAGAATGGACATTGATATGTCCAAAGCTCCGTATACAAGCTATTGTATACAAGTGTATAAGCCAGTATATATTGTAATCTACATAAATAAAGTACTCAATCAATCAATCAATCAATCAATCTCCTGAAAGGAAAGTCCAAGATAACACAAGAGCGTTTTTTTCACGTGAAAATCATGTCCTCACAGTTTTACTTTATAATGTCATATTCTGGTGGAAAAGTTGAGAAAATCACATTTTTTCACGTGAAAAGAAGTGTAAATGTTCCAACTTTTCACATGAAAAGTACGTGAACCTGAAACTTGAAAATAACGTTTTTTTTTGTTTCTACATTTTCACGTTATACTGAACATGTATACTGAACTCTCAGAAAAGAGCATGAATAAAACAGTTTTTCTACATTTCTTATCCCACATTTGGTCATTTCTTTCGCATGAAAATTTCCAAAAATTCACATGAAAATAACGTTTTTAGAATACATTTTTACAATATTTTATTGTGAAAAGATGTAGAAGGATTACCTCAATTATTCTGAATGAATAACCTTTTCAATTCTTTATTTTTACATTGAAAAACTATAAATCTTATAAAACTTTTGAATAACCACAATATAATGTGAAGTAAATTCTCTACCCTAACTTTAAAATAATTTTACACAAGACTGAATAAAAATTAAATTCAACTATAAAGTCCTATTCAGACAAATGGATGTTTCCTAGTAAGTGGTGATATATTATGCAATCTAACAGCTGGACACTGTTAGAAATGTCTGGATGGCCAATAGGGAGATTTTCGCTTTAATAAAGTGGTGAAACAACAATAATTTATATTAAAATTGAATTTATCTTCAAAACATCACAGGCCTCAACCCTTCAATAAGTTGGAGACTGTTGTAGATATAATACTGTAACTTTCAGGATAAGTTATTGGTCGAATACTCCACCTTTTGACATACAACTGAATTTCAACTCCTCATAAGGGGGTGACTTGGGGGTTGTAAATCAAAGATTTCGAATGTAAATACCCATTGTGTATTATCTTAAAAGCATTCTCAAAACGAGAAAGATGAAATCAATAAAAATCTCCTATGATACTTTTATTGAAAATGGCGGCTGATTGAAGTTTTTGTTTTTAAATAAATAATTGATAAAATTCAATCAGCCGCCATTTTGAATAAAAGTATCATAGATTTCTATTGATGTCATCTTTCTAGTTTTAAAAAGGCCTTTATAATGATGTATCACACAATGGGTGTTTACATTAAAAATATTTGAGTTATAACCCCTCATTTCTTTTCAAACTGTAACTTCAATCAGCCACCGTTTTGGATTCAAGTTTCATAGTACATTTTAATTGATGTTATGTTTCTTGTTTTAAAAAGCCCTTTAAAATAATGTACCACACAATAGGCGTTTACATTAAAAATATTCCAGTTAAAACTCTATCAAAACTAAACAAACTAAGTCACCATATTATACATTCTGAACCTAGTCAACCCCTTATGAAGGGGTTGAAATTGAGTAGTACCGTACATCAAGAGTTAGAGTATTTGACCAGTAACATATCCTGAAAGCTACAGTATTATATCTACAACAGTCTCTAATTTATTGAAAGGTTCCCATACATATGACTCACCCGTATGATTAGCCTACTAACTTATAATGATTAGCACAAGCCTTGAGCTCATGTGGACATCACTCATAGAAAAAAATTGTTTTACTTTATATTCTGTTTCAAATTAATCAAAATTGAGACTTACTTAGATTTCTCTTTGCTGGTAAACCGAGTTTTTGGAGACTTCAGCCAGTATTTGATTACCGTACTGCTTCTATGTCTTTTTCTTTTGTGTTGGAAAATTTCATCACCACAGCTCCTATCAGAGATGAAACAAAAGTTTACTTATAATTAAACTATTTCAAATAATATTTTTTGACTGGAAAATTGGAAAAACACACATGTTGCAACACACAGTCTCACTCTCTCTTATCATATGAAATATAAATATTGCTAAAATGAGAGGACTACACCGATAGTTTTTCTAAATTGGGATAAGATATAAAGCTGTTAATATAAATAAATGAATCAATTGCTTACTGGAAAAGTTTAAATAAAGCCTGCCGGTCCAGAAAACAACTGAATAAATTTTAATTTATCAATCCACAGTCATATATTATTGATATTAAGTTCATTATAATAACATGAGTGTACATTAGTTTGTGGTGACTTCAATTAGGCCTACTCAGTGTTACCGCCGTTTTTGTATCATTTTGTGAGCGCTCTGTTAAGAGCTTCCTGTGTAAACCCATCTGGCCATGCTGCCTATGCATGAACTGGGTGTTGGCGAGTTGGTGATGAGTTGTGAACTATGAAGTACAGACAATTTGACTATTTTTGAGTGAAAGTGCAAAACACTCATAATATTAAGATCTTTTGATCCATTGATTTTCTTGTGTAATGAGTGAAAGTGCGAAATACTCATAATATTAAGATTTTTTGTGTCATTGATCTTCTTGTGTAATACAGTCAATTTTGTAACAGTGAAATGTTTGTGTCATGTGTCATTTTATCACTCTTACCGAAACCCCGGTCTGACAGGCCCAAGGGAATTTTTGTTAACCTATATTGGCAACACTGCTTAACGGACACGCCCCATCCCCCCAATACCTTCCTTCCATCTTCTCCACTACTCGGTGACATATTGTTTGTTCAGTTCCGTTCAGTGTCTTGACCTTGACGGGTGAATTGTCAAAAACGTGCCGGTCTGAGAAGCCCAGGGTTTCGGTTAACGTTGTTTGGAGTACGGTCTTACAAGCCCAGGGTTTCGGTTAATGTTTGGCGTGGTCTCAGAGGCCCAGGGTTTCATCTTACTATAAACAGTGTTTCAGTTATAGTTTTATGTTATATGTGTTGTGTATTGTGTTATATAGGAAGAGTGTACAGAGAAAATGGATAGCCTAAACAGAGGACGTCGAAAACATCAAATTTTGAATCCGAGAGATGCTGATTTCAGCGACCATATTCGTGATCTTCTTTGGGATAACTATAGCGATAGTGATGGCATTGTTGTAGATGACTCCAATGCAGACCCAGACTTCATAATACAGCAAGAACGGTCAGAATTGAGCTCAGAAGAGGAAGAAGAAGATTCAAATTTACTAAATGTCGAAAACATTATTGAGCACATTGTAGCAAACTGTATTCCTGAAGATGACGTTGATGAAGATGAAATTTACTATGTTGAGCGGATGAAAAAGAGTGAGAAAAGCTGTCCTAATGCCTGGATAAATCGTCCACCACCAACTAACATAAGAACACCAGCTAGAAATATTGTAAGAACTCTACCAGAATACAAGGAAGGGCAAGGCTTCTGGGTGATGCGCCTACTAAAAGAGAAGTATGGGAGCTACTTTTTGATGAAAATATTATAAACATAATTGTTACAAATACAAATACAAAACTGGAAAGAGTAAGGTCAAGGTTACAAGAGCAAACAAAGAAAAACAACTACAGAAACACAGACAAAGAAGAAATAGAGGCTCTAATCGGTTTGTTAATTATTTCATCTATCCTGAAATCCAATGATGAGAAGATAACGTCACTATTCAAGAAAGACTACTTTAGCCGTCTGATTTACTCCGCTACAATGTCTGAGAAAAGATTTGAAATTCTTCTCATGTGCCTTAGATTTGATGATATCGAAACAAGAATGAGAGAAAAGTAAATGATAAGGCTGCTCCGATCTCCGAAATATTTCAGAGATTCGTGACAAACAGCAAGAGTGTATATTCAGTGTCAACTGATGTAACTATTGACGAGATGCTTGTCCCTTTTCGTGGACGATGTAGGTTTAGAGTATTTATGCCAAAGAAGCCAAGAAAATATGGCATAAAAATAATGTGCTTATGTGATGCAAAAACATCATACCTCCTAAATGCCTACATCTACACAGGAAAGGGCAGTGATTCAGTAGGTCTTACAGAAGCAGAAAAGAAATAAAGTATACCAACTCAGTCAGTCATAAGATTATGCAAACCTATAATCTCTACTAACAGGAATGTAACAGCAGACAACTGGTTCAGCTCAGTGGAAGTTGTAGATGAGCTGTTGCAAAGGAAGCTGACCTATGTTGGGACCTTGAAGAGGACAAGAAGGCAATCCCAGAGGAATTCCTTCAAAATCCCAATCGCCCTGTTAACTCATCCCTGTATGGGTTCAGAGACAAAACGACTCTAGTCAGCTTTGTTCCAAAGCAAAACAAATCAGTTATACTTATATCATCCATGCATCATACCATCGAAACCAACGCAGACAAGAAAAAGCCTGAAATTATTTGTTATTACAATGCTACTAAATGTGGGGTAGACTCAATAGACATGAAGTGCGCCATATTCTCATCGAGTCGTCGAACCAGGCGTTGGCCTCTTGCCTTATTTTACAGGCTACTAAACATCGGCACAGTGAATGCCTTCATTTTGTTCATGTGCTATCGTCGCTCTCCTGTCATGACACGATTTGATTTCATCAAGTCTTTGGGCTATGAACTTTTGGTCCCACATCTCCAAAAAGACTTTCAATTCCAAGCCTTCCAACTGAGCTAAGGGAGACAATCAAGAAGACGTTAGGTGAAAACCTTCCAGTGGCAGAAAATGTGGAAAGTGATAATGAAGCTGGACCAAGTGACCGACTCGAAATTAGAAAAACGTGCTCTACCTGCCCATCCGCAAAGAGAAGGAAGACAGCATACAAGTGTATTGACTGCAAGAAACCTATCTGTCTCGAATGCTCCAGGAAAGTGTGCATAACCTGCGCCAAAAAAGCAGTTGCCTGAATACATAAGACTGAACAACTGTGACATCCTCTTTGTTTGTAAGATCTTATGTTTGGTTTTTATTGAACATTATTTTATTACAAGTCCATTTAGGCACAGTAGTATATTTTCATTTCAATATTTAGCTCCACCATTTAAATTTTTTGAAAATTTTACACATTTATCTTTTATGACCAAGCAATTTATAACAAATCCAATTAGGAAGACTATTACACTTTACTTTCAATATTTAGTTCTGCCATTTTTTATTATTTTTATTTTACACATAAAACTTTTTATTGCCTGGCAATTGTCTACCGTTTTCCATATGTTATTTCTAGTATCTTTTAAGATTGGGTTAGGCTATTAATTTTATTTTACCCATGTTTATTGCATTTATTACACAAATTATTCAATTTAAGTTCAAAGTAAAAACAGATTTTGTTTATACAAGCAAGGATTCAAGTATTAGTTTTTTATTTTACAATAACTTCTTATAATGTTCTTGTTTTTTATAATTAAATAAAATTACAGTTTTTATAAAAAGCATTGTTTTTACTATCCTACATTCTTGTGTGTATTTTAGAGCAATATTTATGAACATTACCTAACAAAAACGCTGGAAAATGCATTACTTTACTATGGTGGTCTCACAGGCCCAGGGTTTCGGTTGGCGTTATAAAAATAGGGTTTCGGTAATAGTGTTATTCTACACCAATCATCCATAAGCTTGGTTACTCCGACCGGATTTGTGAATTCATGAACTTATGTGCAATAAACATCATCATGTGTGATTGGTGAATTCGTGAACTTATGTGTAATGAACTTCGTCTTGTGAGATTTGTGAATTCATGAACTTGGTAAGCTTCATGACTACCAGTATGTACTGTAACATTATAACATTATCAATCTTGTTATAAAACATTATAACAATATCAACTATCGATATCAACAATATCAATCATGTGTGACAACAATATCATTCATGTGTGACAATAATATCAATCTTGTGCAATAATATCATTCTTGTGTGACTGTGTCAACTGTATGTTGAATAGTGACTATATTATCTTCAAATACGTTAACTCATTATCGTATATTCGTTTTTGACTTTGAGTTTTCATTATTTTGTCTTCCTGTTTTATTTCGTATCGCGTCTTCGCGTTCGTGCATGTGGTACGTGTCGGTCGCTCAGTCGGCACTCGCGTAATCCGGTCGCCCGCCGAGCATCATTCAGTCGGCACTTGGCAGTCCTTGTGAGACGATCGGTCACAGAGCATCCTTGTCCTTGAGTCATCGCTTAAGGTGTGTTTTCGTAACGGGCAGACGACAGAATCCACTTTAAATTAACATTGGTTCTTATGGGAGTATTCACCCATCGGCAGAAAGTTGAGCAGAAAAAAAGAACTGTTCAAATCAGAGACGAACTGTCGTTCATTTCGCCGTTCATTTTAAGGCCTATCATCACAATGCTATTTTGCTTCGACCGATCACTGCTTGTGAACCGTTTTGTCGAAAAAGAACTAATTTCGGGATTCTGTCGACAGGAACAGACAGCTTCGAAATATTTTTCTGCTCTGATCACGTGACACCGGCAGAATATAATCTTTCTCTGGATCAGACGCCATGTTCTTTTTAACCTCAATTTTTAATTTTAGGATGGTTTGTTTTGAAATTATTTTGCTGTTGGTTGTCAGATTTCGGATTGCTAATATTATACTGTGAAATTAATTTGCAATAGAAAATTGAGGTATAAAATATTTCCATTGGTTTCTTTATTCTTATACTTTTTAAAAGAGAAATTGAAAATGGATTTACAACAGAAAGGCGTGAAATTCATTATAAATTTGATGCGACAGTTCAAAGTTTTGTACTTTCCAGACCTGCACAACGAATTACCTATTTGAAAAATAGAATATGGTTAAAAATTGCTGATGTGATAGAGGATTCAAGTAAGTAGACTTAAATTTCTCATAATAAAGATCTACCGTACATAATTTAAAATAATTTTTATAAGTAGCCTACCAGCATGTTTACAATTTTTATTCAGGTAGCCTACTGTCGTAGGCCTTTAATAATAACCTAGTCTCTAGGTCTAAATTGCTATCTTTTTCATTTTTCAAGTTAGAAGTTGACGAATGTTTATTTATTTATTTAAAGTATATTTCTAGTATTTAATAATAATGTAAAGCCTAGACTAGCCAGTTTGTGTATGGTAGAGAATTATCACAAGAAAGAGAGAAATCTAATCAACTACCTATTTAGATTTAAACTCATTCAAGCTTGCTTGATTAAATTAACATGAAATGATCAGATTCAAAACATTATTCAACCAAGATAACATTTTGAATTTTACATGATAAGATAAGATAGCATTTCATGCTAACAATCTTTTACACTTTCATTGAGTTGGCCTAATCACAAAATACATTTTTTATAATGCAGCTAGTAGTTTTCACAAACCGATTTATTGAAATAACATCATCATTTGACTTTGAAGTATTTCATTACATTCTAAGTCCTAAAATTCCATTATCATTGTTGCACCTCAAAATATTTAAACCCATAGTTTATCATTACAATAACAAAACTAACCTGACTATTAGAACATTTACTTTGTCTTTGGTACCTATCCATAAATTAATCTTCTTTTAATTAATTTAAATTCACTTGGAAACAAAATTACATAGATTGTTATAGAAATAACTTGATCAGAGTCAGTGTAATTGAATATTGAAAGACTGCCATTGAAAAAAAGATGAAATAGGTACTATTTTTCTGGTTGACCATTGCTACCAAACTCATTTAAAACTAAAATAGTAAATGTATTTGAAACACTTATTCATGCTCTATTGATCGATATATTGCGTGATCCAGGTATATCAATGTAAATAGTATAAATTAAAACAGGAGACACACAACATAGATGGATTAAAAACACTGAAAAACTTACATTAGAATCGGAAATTTTCGAGGAACTGTGTCCCTTTTCTCGACTGAGCAGAGAGTGTGTAATGTAAGTTTTTTAGTGTTTTTAATCTATCCATGTCGTGTGTCTCCTGTTTTAATTAATATTATAAAACTTTGAAGTGTTTTCTGTTATGTGCTACAAATGTAAGTAGGCTATATACTTGTAAGTAGGCTATAGTATATAGCCTAATGTAAGTAGGCTATAGTATACTATACACTATGTAAATAGTTTATTGAGGCCCAGTTCACATCTAATTTATTCAAAGTCCAAACTATGTATTATCATTGATGATTAACTTCACTTTATCTCCAAAATTGATATATGTTGAAAGATTAAATATGTTTCTTTTTTCAGGTACCATTTACAAACAAAATATTGAAGAGAATGTGCTCAAAAGGAAATTCATATGAATTCTTTTTTGTTGACCAGGATGGAAAAAGTCATTGGAACCCATAGTTAGAATAAGAATAAGTTAGGTAAGATAAAATTCCACTCATTTTTTAAACTTTATATAGGCGATGTCATTTTATACAGTTTCACATTTTTTAAAAAGTTTATCCACTTCGATGTTTTATTATCGATTTGATGTTAGATATTCAATTAGTAAGACATAAAGCTATGGTATGTGATTAAAATAATTAAAAAACTGACTGAATTTTGAAATCATTAATAGCTTACAGTATACAATATTTCAAAACAACGTGAAACCACATGAGATCAAGATGGACAGTTGAGAAGAGTGTTAAAAAAAATGTATCCACTTATCATTCAGGGAATAGAGCTGTTCATAATATTTGGGATTCCTTCCATAAAGAAATAATTTATGTAACAGAATCTAATAATTTGATAACATTAAATACATAATTTGATGTTAAAATGTTATCACATTATTAGATTTTGTTACATAAATTATTTCTTTATGGAAGGAATCCCAAATATTATGAACAGCTCTATTCCCTGAATGATAAGTGAATACATTGTTTTTAAAACAATCTTCTCAACTGTCCATCTTGATCTTGAGTGAATTTTGAACTTTATGAATGACCATACATTAGAACTATGAATAGATGACTTCAAAAATTCACTCAGCAAGTGCTGGTAGAAAACACTGAATAATAGCTTTAATGACAGTGATTCCACCTTTTAAAATTTATGATTGAATTCATGGATGAAATACCTGCATTATTTTGAGATTTATGTATTTACAGTTTGGTATTCATTTCAAATCACTTAGTTCTACTTATAATGTTGTAGATAATCATCATTTCAGATTAAGCAATTAATTGATTATATTCGATTTGTTTCATTAAACTTGTTTCTTTAAATATAGAACCAATAATTACTTTATGCAGTACATTTTGGAAGAGTTTAGTAAACCGAACGGTCGAGAAGTAGGCCTACTGACCACAGAAATAAATGAATTGTTCATGGTATCCAAAAATATGTTGTTCACCAACAAGTTCTTTTGACCTTGGGGCACACTGATTAATCCCAATCCTGCATGGAGATTTATTTATTTATTCAATCAATCATTCAGAATTACACAACTTACAGATTGATGCCAATAATAATTCAACTGATTGTTGGTTTATTGGAATTTCTCATATAATATTACTTTGTCATTATTGGGGGGTTTCTTCCCAAGAAATATAATTAAAAACTTATACAGATTACAAACAATCAATTTCAGAATTCACTTTGCAAAGTTTTTTTTATAATGAATAATAAATAATTATCAATAACTTTTTGATTTCAGGCCTAGAGGTGTACCAGCCAGAAGTAGAGGATGACAAAGAAAATCAACTATGAATAATATTCCATGGATATGATTCATGTATGATGTAGTAGCCTACAGAAGAAAGAGATGGACTAATCTAAGAAATATATTCATTTTTTCAGTACATCTTGATGTTTTATTTCATGTTATTCATAATAATATCTTCTTCTTCTGATCGCTCCTGCAAACTGCTTCAATTCAGGTAGTTTTGAATAAAACAGCAAGTGACATGAAGCTAATAAAATGAGTTTTGATGGTTTATACTTGAGGGATTTTTAAAATTATATTCAACCCAACAGCATCGAACTCTTATTAACAACTTTATTGGTTCTGTAAGGCTTCTACTTTTTTTTGGAAATAATAACATTATTTAACATTGCTGACTAGCAAATGCTAGAGGTAACGTGTAGTTAAATAATAGACTTGAATTGGATATAAAATAGGGTATCACAATTATGTATTGCATTAAGAATTAAGTAATAGTACTTATGTACTGCATTGAAGGGGTAATAATTCTTTGAATATGAAAAATAACTCAAGCAAAAGTTGAAAATATTATGTTCCAAGCCACATCAAATATAATCACTTTCAATTCTACCTTCTAGGCTATATTTCCAAGGCTTTGATTAAAATTAATAAGCTTTTAGAACATTATAGTAAATAAGGAGTTTGAATGGCTACTCTAGTTCTAATTAATACCCTAATAAGTATTAATTTTAATAGGGCAACTTTAATGTTTAATAATTATAGAAAATAACTAGTAGGCCTACCCTAAAATATTCAAAATAAGCATGAGCATGCAGTTTCTAATTATGTCATTGTCAAGAGAGTCCTTATTGAACAAGTCGAAACTAATCATGTTTCATTTTGGAATATCACAAGGGTACTAGTTACCTTCTATAATTAATAGATATTTATCCATTTTAAAATAGGCTATGTGTTTTTTAAAGTACCATAACAGAACCTGTTTATTCTAGCAATATATAGTTATATCAACAATAATTATTAGAATTAGTTCGCCTGTTTGAATACACTTTGTACATGTCATATGTGTTACAATAATCTATAATAATAATAATTTTTAATATTCGTATAGCTTTTACTGGTAGGAGTCTCTAATTGAACCTTGCCTGAAAAGGCATATTGATTTAGGCAGGCAATGGGACTCACGATTCTTATTTAAGTATATCAGCCGGGACCGTACCTATCCAATGATCAAAAAGGGGACTGCTAAAATAAAATTGCCTAAAAAACGTTAACAATATTTATTTCTCTTGGTGTAATATAACCCGTAGATTCCAAAAATGCCAAAAGTAAAAGCACTCATTTATTAATTTGATTTTTTTTCGATAGAGCTTCAATAGGCCGCTATAGGCCTTTGAAGTTGAATACGGTACTCATTGTAGGTAGGCCTACCTAACACGATTTAAGTCAGCAATTTCTAAAGGTACCATTGACATTACTGAATTGACAATTAGATTGTCAAAGCTAAATGAATATTGGCAAGAATTTGATAGAATACAGAAACAAATTGAGTTAGCAGAAATGTCAGATGAATCTGATGATGAAAGTGAGAGAGAAAATTTCGAAAAAGAATTTTTTGACTTGAGTGCTCAGGCTGAAAATTTGATTTCAAAACATTAAGTAACAAAAATAAACATCAAACCTGAAATCAACGATATTCCATTCAAACTCCCTAAGATAAAGCTTCCGATATTCAGTGGAAATTATGATGAGTGGCCATCATTTCATGATACCTTTGTCGCCCTAATTCATTCAAGAAAATTGTTAGAGACTCACAAATTTTACTATTTAAAGGCAGCATTGAAGGGTGAAGCTGCTGAGATTCTACAGCCATTAGAGAGCTCAGCTGAAAAATACCAAGTAGCATGGGAGCTACTTACTGATCACTTTGGAAATAAATGTGTTCTCATCAACAAGCTTATAAATGCACTCTTCAATCTGAACAAATGTGACAAGGCTTCTTCAACATCTCTACGACATCTCCTGGATGATTCATTGAAGCACATTCAAGCATTAACAGGTCTTGGTGAACCCACAGAGCACTGGGACACTCTGATAGTTTATATTATCACAAGAAAATTGGATGCTGTAATGCTCTGTGAATGGGAAAATTCCCTAGAAACTTCAGAATTACCTACCATGAAGCAACTTGGAGACTTCTTGAAGCATAAATGCCAGGTGCTTGAGTCCATTGAAACAAGCAAATCCTCCTCAAGTGTTCAAGGATCTTCATCTAGTCGATCTCACCAAGGTGTTCACAACAAGAGGCCTACTTCAAACAACTTCCATGCTGCAGTGGAACCAAATTGTCAACTATGTGCTGAACCTCACCATCAACTATTCCATTGTAAGAAATTTAAATCATTATCTGTGTCTGAACGTGGAAGGGAGGTCAAAAAACTTCACATGTGTTTCAACTGCCTCCAGGATGGTCATGCAGCTGCAGACTGTAAGTCAGGCCGATGTAAACTATGCAGTGGAAGACACAACACACTACTGCATAGGCCCAACAAATCTTCTGATCAGTCTACTCAAAAGGAAAAATCTCCACCTCCTATACAACACACAATTGCATCAACATCTAATGTGAAGCAGCCATCAAATACACATATCATGCTCTGAACAGCAATCATCACCGTGAAGGACAGTCGTGGGACTCCTCATCTATGCAGAGCCTTGCTTGACAGTGGATCTCAATCAAACTTCATAACTGAAAGGACAGCACAATTCCTGAAACTTCCAAGAAAGAAATCAGCTATTGAAGTTAGTGGTATTGGACAATCTTCTACAAAGACATGTCACACAGTTGACTGCAACATTCAATCCAGAATGACTTCATTTTTGGCATCCATTGAATGTATTGTCTTGGGAATAATCACTCAGAAGCTACCCATCATTGAAATACCAATTTCAAGGCTGAACATTCCTGAAAACATACAGTTGGCAGATCCTAAATGTCACACACCTGGTGACATTGATATTCTCCTTGGTGCAGAACTATTCTATGACATAATTTGTGACCAAAAAATTATGGTCAATGAGACATCTCAAACTCTCCAGAATTCAACATTTGGCTGGTTAGTTTCTGGCAAAGTGAACATCAACATTGAAACTTCATACCTATCAACAGTGTGCAACTTAACAACAATATTGAAAAACTTAACAACACAATGAACAATTTTTGGAAAATTGAAGAATTAGAGGGTAACAGGCTCTTTAGTGGAAATGACAAATATTGTGAAGAATACTACACAAAGACAACACAACGAGATCAAGATGGCAGATACTCTGTAACAATTCCATTGAAGGAAGAGTTGAGTGAACTAGGTCAATCCTATGACACAGCACTCAAGAGATTTATCTACTTGGAAAAACGGTTAGAAAAGAATGAACATGTCAGAACAGAATACATCAAATTCATGAGAGAATATAAGAACATGCAACACATGAAACAGATAACTAAAGAAGAAGCTAATTCATCCACAAATTACTTCATTCCTCACCATGCAGTCATCAAGGAAACCTCTACAACAACCAAAGTTTGAGTTGTATTTGACGCTTCATGTAAAACTTCTACTGGAACTTCATTGAATGACATTTCAATTGTAGGACCAACTGTACAATCTTCATTGATAAATATCATCCTAAGATTCAGAACTCACAAGATTGCTACAACAGCTGACATTGAGGAAATGTATAGACAAATACTGATCAATCTCGATCAAACCAATCTCCAACTGATTCTGTGGTGTGAAAATTCAAAGGAGTCTATCAAAATATACAAATTATCAACTGTCACGTATGGAACAGCTAGTGCACCATATCTTGCAACACGAACATTGAACCAATTGGCCTATGATGAGAATGATAATTTTCCAAAGGCTTCAAAAGTTATGCTCCATGATTTTTATGTAGACAATGCTATAACAGGTGGTGAATCAGTTGAAGAAGTTCAAAAAACTGTAAATGACTTAAGGAACTTAGTCAAAAGTGGTGGTTTCTATTTGAGGAAATGGTGTAGTAACAACCCAGAAGTTTCGAAAAATGTTCCTGATGAAGATATTGAACAAAAAACTTTCAACTTGGACCAAGATCAGAATATCAAAACATTAGGTATCATTTGGAATCCCAAAACAGATGTCTTTCAATTCACATTTCAAAACAAACAATTCAATCACAAGTTAACAAAGAGATCTGTCTTGTCAGCTATTGGTCAAATATTTGATCCTCTGGGAATCATTGGCCCTGTGGGTTTGTTAGCAAAATTATTAATGCAGAAATTGTGGACATGTAAGATTGGCTGGGATGATCCCCTGCCTGAAGAGATTGCAAATCAATGGATGTTATTCAGACAAACAATACCAATTCTCACTCAATTGCAAATTCCCAGGTGTATTACAAACAAAATCATTGCAAATCAATATGAGATTCATGGATTTTCTGATGCATCTGGAGTGGCATATGGTGGATGTGTATATTTAAGATGCATTGGTTCTTCACAAAACATATCTTGTCTTGTCACTTCTGAGTATCGAGTAACGCCAATAAAAAAGGTCTCTCTTCCAAGACTAGAATTGTGTGGAGCTCTCCTATTGGCAGAATTGACAAAGACTGTTGTTGATGCACTGAATCTTCCAATACAAAACATATATCTGTATACTGACTCAATGATTGTTCTGGCATGGATTAAGGCCCCATCATCACATTGGACTACATTTGTTTCTAATCGAGTAGCAAAAATCCAGGATCTGAGCAACGTACAATCATGGAATCATATTCAGGGAACTTCTAACCCAGCAGATTTCTTGTCTCGAGGTCTTGAGCCTGAAAAATTATTGAACAACGACTTATATTGGGAAGGGCCAGCCTTTCTCAAGAACAAAGAGATTAGCAGTGAATTTGCTTCCAATTAAACAATCAATCTAAGAGAAGAAGAAATTCCTGAGAGGCGTAAATCTCAAACCATTGCCTTTCTTACTGTGACAGATGCTATCAATGTAAATAAATATTCATCATTATCAAAGACGTTGCGTATTCTAGCCTATTGTATGCGATTCATCAAAAATTGTCACTCATCCTCACACAGAACACAAGTTTCTTGGGCTCTGTCAGTAGCAGAATTGCAATCTGCATAAGTGAAACTAATTAAACTTACTCAAAGTGAGTCATTCCATAAGGAGCTAGAAGAGCTCAAGGCAGGAAAGTCTGTGAACAAGCACAGTCAACTTTTATCATTGCATCCCTACTTAGATGAAGATGAAATAATCAGAGTAGGAGGACGATTGCAAAACTCCAATCTACCAATGGATCAAAAAACATCCAATTGTGTTACCCAAAAAACACAAAATTGTTGAACTGATTGCATATGATGTTCATGTGAGAACAAAACACAGTGGACCTCAAGCAATGCTGAATACAATTAGGCAGAGATATTGACCTTTTGGAGGCAGAAATCTTACACATTGTATTTTTCACCAATGTGTGAGATGCTTCCGAACCAGCCCAAAACTACAGGTGCAGCTGATGGGTAATCTTCCAATGCCCAGAGTGACTGTACCTCTGAGACCATTCACAGTATCCGGAGTCGATTACTGTGGCCCATTTTTTGTAAAACCTTCTCGAAAAAAGGACAACAAGGAACAAAGTGCTACATTTGTGTATTCATCTGCTTCAGCTGCAAAGCAGTTCATCTCGAGCTAGCTGAAGACATGTCAACTGCTTCATTCATTGCTGCACTGCAACGTTTCATATCCAGAAGAGGGAGACCATCAGAAATGTACTCTGACAATGAAACTAATTTTGTAGGAGCCCAAAGAGAGATTCACCACATCTTGGACAGTGAAAAATTCAAAACCTCAATTGCTCAAGAGGGTATGAAGTGGCACTTTCAGCCTCCAAGTGCACCAAACTTTGGCGGTTTATGGGAATCTTCAGTTAAACTAGTGAAAACTCACCTGAAAAGAGTTATTGGTCAATCATGCTTAACAATAATAGAGTTCATCACTCTAATTACTCAAATAGAGGCCTGAGTGAATTCCCGGCCTATTACTCCAATGTCTGAAGAGCCATCAGACCTTGTTGTTCTGACTCCAGCACACTTTCTGATTGGCAGTGTTCTTACCAACCTTCCAGAACCTAATCTTCTAGATATATCACAAAATCGGCTCAATCAGTGGCAACATGTGCAACAAATGAAACAGCACTTCTGGGCACGCTGGTCAAAGGACTACCTTTCCAACTCGCAGCAGCGCTACAAGTGGCAGTCCAACTCCTCTGCTTTCAACCAGGCAGTATGGTGGTTGTCAAGGAAGGCAACCTACCACCCTTCAAATGACCACTTGCAAGAGTGACTGCAATTCATCCTGGACGTGACAATTGTGTTAGAGTAGCTACAGTAAAAACCACCAATGGAGAATTCAAAAGACCAGTAAACAAATTGTGTTTATTACCATTTCCTAACAATTGATTCAATTTTTTATTGCTTATTCTTTCTTTGTATATTCTTCGAATTAATTTTTTTATATTTAGAAGGTATACCCTCAAGGTGGGGGGTATGTTACCGCCGTTTTTGTATCATTATATGAGCACTCTGTTAAGAGCTTCCTGTGTAAAACCATCTGGCCATGCTGCCTATGCATGAACTGGGTTTTGGTGATTTGGTGATGAGTTGTGAACTATGAAGTACAGACAATTTGACTATTTTTGAGTGAAAGTGCAAAACACTCATGATATTAAGATCTTTTGTTTCATTGATTTTCTTGTGTAATGAGTGAAAGTGCAAAACACTCGTAATATTAAGATATTTTGTGTCATTGATCTTCTTATGTAATACAGTCCATTTTGTAACAGTGAAATGTTTGTGTCATGTGTCATTTTATTCTACACCAATCATCCACTCAGGTTAGGCTAAATGAAAAGTTTTGCTACACATTTAAATTTATATGTACCAGCATATAACCCTGGAATGTGTCTGCCTAGAATAATAATCATCTTATTACCAGCAATGATAAATTCAAGAGGCTTTTCTCTTATTATTATTAGGTTATGTTATGCATGGCCTATGAATAGTCTTTCGAAAAGTTCATCATTAAAATATATAAGTATTTAGACTTATAATAAATTTATTCTTCCATTCTACGGTACATCGATAAAAACAAAATCACTCGACTTACCTATATTTCCTGGATAAAATCACAAAAATTACTGACTACGAAACTCATTCGAAAAACCGTTGGTCCTTTGCAAAGTTCATTGTGCAATGTGCATCGTGTCATTATGATCATTCTATCAATAGACCCAAAATGTTGATATAATATTATCAATACATTGATAAATAATAATTATCGACTATTAAAAATTACATATTCTCAAACATCATCTACATCTTTGTTTGGAAATGCGTTATTCAAATTACATAGTTCAAATAAGTAAAAGTAGAATACAATCCTGATTTCTACATTTTTGAATGCAATAAAATCAGTTTTCCCCGGGAAAAAAGTTAGAATTAGTTTGATATATCGATTGTTATGACTTTGATATTTCCATTTCACAGTATCAATATTATTGATAATATATCAATATTTTCATTTGATACCATAGTAATGGTGGCAATAATTTCAAAATTATTGACAATGTTACTGTTATTAAAACATTTGATATTAATTTCAGGTGGAGATTATTGATTTTTTATGGGAGACATTTGTGCTTGACACTGAAATAATGTTGGACACAATAAAATAGTAGGTTGTTATCATTTGAATTGAAACCCCAAAAATCATTTCAAAGTCTGTGTGAGTAATTCCAGATACTGCATGATTTTCCTTATAAACTGTGATCTAATTTGAAAAAGTGTTATAACTTTTCCAATTTTGAATGGAATTATTTCAAATTCTAGGACAAGGTTGATAATATGAACAGTAACGTTCATGAACTTTTTCAGAATTTTTCATGATGAACCAAATTTTTTTTTTAATTTTAAACGTCAGTAGCACGTTAACGGCACGTCTGACAGGATTTTCACATAGGACGAAAAGTGCTGGAAATTCACTTCCACACCCGAATCAGTCATCAAAATACATTGTTCTGTAAATGCGATTTTCTCAAAACACAAATTTGCTCTATGTGCCCTTTTTCCGTATACCGCCTCAATTGAGAGTTGAAAAAATGTTTGATTTTCACTTTTAACTTTTTCACTTTTTATTCACATGAAGAAACGTGATTCTCACATCATGTGTTAACATGGGTAATATCATCCTGAGAGCTTAGAAACCTGTCCTTATCTATATCAATGAAGATTTTATATAATCAATAGAAGCTCATTGACTGTATTTACCATGATTTCTATTTGTTTGTATCTACTTTGTCACGTGGTATTTAAGCACCACAAAATATTTTTGAAATGAACTATTGAGCTTTAATAGGATTATAAAATAGAAAGGAAAGATAGCCCAATCAAAGTACCACTCAAGTAAAATCGAATGTTATTAGTGATCAATAGTAATCATATTATCTGAAGCGATAAGTAAATCATGCAAAATTGTAATTCAACAATAATGAGGATTCATTGGCAGAATTAAAAATTATAAAGTGGCTTATTTATTATTGGCAGATCATGAAAAATAAAAGTTTGCATGTACATTTGAGGTTAGAATTCTTTGTTTTTGTTTTAAATGAATCAATCGATCTAGGATAAATTGACAGTTCTTTGAATCGATACCTAACGAATCAGCTGATTGCTCGATCAACCAGTATAAATTGAATTATAAAGTTTACTCACAAAATATGTATTATATACACTAGGGGAAGTTTATGTGAATGAATAGGGACAACTATTATTGCTGCATGAGTATTTATTGCAATCTAAAAAAGTATAAAAACCAAGAGTACACAAAGCTCATATAAAAAATTAAATGTACACTCCTTTATAGTATCGTATATTGAGATTTATTTATTGGAATAATCTAAGACAATCACTCCATCTATTTATATAAAAACTTTTCATTTATCTTTCTATAACAAAGTTGGAGAATCTGAATCTGAAGTAACCGAATATATTGAGTCTCACTAAAATTAGAAAACCAATCAGAAGGAAGCTTACAAATCATTCAAGGAAGAGATGAAATTTTTCTGAAAATCATTTCTCTTTGGCTTGTGATCCCGATCTGTGAGGACGCACATGAGAATTAGGGTTCTTTCTACCTATTAAATTTTAAAATCATAAAGCCAAACCCTTTTTTGAATGTAAAATATTTGTAATTAATGTTTGTTTATCTGTGAACTCAGTGTTGTTAAAGAGTTCTTAATTGTAATCTGTTCCCATAAATATATTTTTAATACTGACAGAAATTTATGAGAAATCTGGACCATGTGCGAGCCCAGCAGAGATGAAAAAGGACCTGCATAATTAATTATTGGAAATAATTAATTTACGCTACAAGACCTTCAAGATCATCATTACTGTGAGTGTTAGTTCAAACGAGCTCATTTTTAAAGGCCTTTTAATAGTGAATTGGAGAATTGATCAAAGCGCTATATAAATTAATTCAAGTTTAAAAAATTCGCAACGTGTTGAGTGCTATCATATAGTCTATAAGAACTTTTTATGAATTTATTTAATTTATTTAGGAAGCTTACTTCCATGCACGGCACGAACTCATAAAAATCCTGAGATCATTGAAGTGTTAATTATTATTTGCTCATTGATCAAAGTATGTCATGTTAAATCTATAGACCGAACAGGTTTTAAATTGTAGAATTCTGAATTGACTTGAAGTCCATGTATCAGTATTAAATACAAATTTATAATTTTTAAAGCTCACAACTGTGAATGCTATTAAGCCTTGTGATAGTTATTCAAATTATAGAAAAGAATTTATTTAAAGAAAATTATAGATATAAGAATATTTTATATATATTATTTCATGGGAATATATTTCATGTTTCATGTCAGCATACAAAATCATACAAGTTTTTATTATATCCCAACTCATCTCATGATATACAGTTTGAGCTGTCAAGGTACCAAGAAATATTTGTCAGCAGCACATAAAATTAGTGAATCAATTAATATTGATCTTATTGAGAGCATTCATTATTTATCATCCTTTGATGATAGTCATACTGGTCCGCCAGAAAAATCATATTGTTAATTATTATATTAATAAGGTTCCAGTTATATCATATAAGGATCCAGAGAACTTTAAGAACTGGCATTGTAAGTTCTAAGGAATTTCAGAAGGATAAATTGGTGAATACCTGTATTCATGACGAGCGTTTTAAAAATCAACTAGAAAAAATCATAGTTGGTCTTCATTATTCTCGATTGGATACATGGTTAGTGGTAATCAGTCACCAACTATCTTTTTGACTTCCTTATTGGTATTCTTCAAGAACTTCACGGAAGCAGCGGTAAGAATTAATGATCACCAGTCATTGAACCCTGTGGTGATTAATCATATTTGGAAAATTCATGCATCTACCACTGAGCTAGAGCTGCGGTTTGAACCCAGCAATTTTGTGAGCCGGACGGCCTTGACTTTTTGTGAATTTATTTGCAAAATAGGGATTTCAGCAACCACTCTTATAAATATCAAAAATAATGCATCACCTGTAAAGGATTTGCAATTTACCACTTTACACGATGGCTTCACAACATGGGACTCTATCATAAGAGGTAACTCCCCAGGAAGCACGTTTTTACAACTTCTAATGATACCCATTTACTTTTTTTGATATCACTAAAAGTTCAGTGATAACAATAGATTTTCGTTGACTGTATTTACCATTATTTCTATTGATATCCATGAGTACCTCTGATATCACTGAACGTACAGTGATATCAATAGAAGTTCATTGACTCTATTTACCGTGATGTGTATTGATATCCATGAATTCCTATTGATATCACTAAACTTGTGGTGATATCAATATAAGTTCATTGACTGTATTTACCGTGATTTCTATTGGTATCCATGAATTTCTATTGATATCCATGAGCTTCTATTGATATCACTAAACTTGCAGTGATATCAATATAAGTTCATTGACTGTATTTACCGTGATTTCTATTGGTATCCATGAACTCCTATTGATATCACTAAACTTGTAGTGATATCAATATAAGTTCATTGACTGTATTTACCGTGATTTCTATTGGTGTCCATGGATTTCTATCGATATCCATGAGCACGTATTGATATCCATGAGCACATATTGATATCAATAGAGTTTTTCTATCGATTTCTATGGATCTCTTCCACTAGGGTTGCAGTGTGGAACTGCTAAGTTGACACTTGTTGCAGAGTTGAAAATTTCACCCCCCACATTGAATCTGCTATAAAAATAGTAGGAAAACATTAAGTAGTGAAATAATACATCAAATTGAAGAGAAAACAAAGTTCTTCAAATCTACGGTAAGCATTTATTTCTACGATGCATTGTTGGAGGGTTGTAGGCCCTGGAACATAAAAAAAAGGATTAAAAGCTGTTATTTCAACAGTTTCACACTTTAAGAGCGTATATCTCAAAAACTGTTGTAGATATCACAAATCACCACTGAACATATATTGCAGAGAATTTATCAAGCTTCATTTATGGAGCTTCAGTCACGTCAGTTGACCGTATTTCTCTCAAGATATGAGCTTGTAAGCAAAACATTGAAAAATGCAACTTTTAAACCACCCTCATCCCTTTAGCACAAGGGGTAGGGATGGGGACTTTAATATGTTCACCCCCCAACTGGTCCCAACAAAGGTGCGAAGTCAAAAATTGTATTCAAATCATTCTCTCCAAATTCCTTTGTCAATTGGTCTATTTCTTCATAACTGAAGATCTCACACTCAACACTGAAGCTGCTGCAACAGTCGTGGGGATGTGCGTAAACTTGTAAAATTATTCATCAATTGATGAGAATTTGATGCTCTATGAGTTCATGATTAGCATGAGTTTTTCCCATCGTTATTCAAAAAGTTATAAGAGCAAAAGTAGAAAAAAATTGAAGGAAAATGTGTTTTTCAAAAACGTCACATCTTTTAGAGCGGATATCTCGGAAAGTGAAAGAGATATAGAAAAAGTTGTTATATCAATATTGTAGGAAATTATGTAAGCTTTAATTTTATAAGGTATAGTCATGTCTGTAAAATGCATAATTTCCGAGTTATATGCGAGAAACCAAAAAAAAGTACCTTTGAACCATCCCCACTCCCTTAGCACAGTGGGTAGGGGTGGGGACTTTTGATATGTTTACCTCCTTAATAACCCTAAACGGAACTGCGAGGTCAAAAATTGTCTACCAAACTTTTCCCTTTATAACACTTCGTTGACTGGGCTATTATAGAAATGACCACTAAATGGAATTAAATATTATATCAGGTGTTTGGTCTTTGTGGATGAATGATTCTTATTGTGTGATATTGAGAATAGGTACCATCTCCTTACTTTTGTTGTGAACTTCCAACAACTCAACGATCCTGTTACAGTCCACATTCAGCCCTTCTCTCTCTAAATATTGAACTTTGTGACCAATGAAGCCATAATGAATCTAAGTAGCTTGTGAAATAAGTTATAAGCAGAATTAATACCTGTTGACCGATTGCTCGAATATAAGACTTTGAGAACTTTGATTATTTATCATCCTTTGATGATAGTCATACTGGTCCGCCAGAAAAATCATATTGTTAATTATTATATTAATAAGGTTCCAGTTATATCATATAAGGATCCAGAGAACTTTAAGAACTGGCATTGTAAGTTCTAAGGAATTTCAGAAGGATAAATTGGTGAATACCTGTATTCATGACGAGCGTTTTAAAAATCAACTAGAAAAAATCATAGTTGGTCTTCATTATTCTCGATTGGATACATGGTTAGTGGTAATCAGTCACCAACTATCTTTTTGACTTCCTTATTGGTATTCTTCAAGAACTTCACGGAAGCAGCGGTAAGAATTAATGATCACCAGTCATTGAACCCTGTGGTGATTAATCATATTTGGAAAATTCATGCATCTACCACTGAGCTAGAGCTGCGGTTTGAACCCAGCAATTTTGTGAGCCGGACGGCCTTGACTTTTTGTGAATTTATTTGCAAAATAGGGATTTCAGCAACCACTCTTATAAATATCAAAAATAATGCATCACCTGTAAAGGATTTGCAATTTACCACTTTACACGATGGCTTCACAACATGGGACTCTATCATAAGAGGTAACTCCCCAGGAAGCACGTTTTTACAACTTCTAATGATACCCATTTACTTTTTTGATATCACTAAAGTTCAGTGATAACAATAGATTTTCGTTGACTGTATTTACCATTATTTCTATTGATATCCATGAGTACCTCTGATATCACTGAACGTACAGTGATATCAATAGAAGTTCATTGACTCTATTTACCGTGATGTGTATTGATATCCATGAATTCCTATTGATATCACTAAACTTGTGGTGATATCAATATAAGTTCATTGACTGTATTTACCGTGATTTCTATTGGTATCCATGAATTTCTATTGATATCCATGAGCTTCTATTGATATCACTAAACTTGCAGTGATATCAATATAAGTTCATTGACTGTATTTACCGTGATTTCTATTGGTATCCATGAACTCCTATTGATATCACTAAACTTGTAGTGATATCAATATAAGTTCATTGACTGTATTTACCGTGATTTCTATTGGTGTCCATGGATTTCTATCGATATCCATGAGCACGTATTGATATCCATGAGCACATATTGATATCAATAGAGTTTTTCTATCGATTTCTATGGATCTCTTCCACTAGGGTTGCAGTGTGGAACTGCTAAGTTGACACTTGTTGCAGAGTTGAAAATTTCACCCCCCACATTGAATCTGCTATAAAAATAGTAGGAAAACATTAAGTAGTGAAATAATACATCAAATTGAAGAGAAAACAAAGTTCTTCAAATCTACGGTAAGCATTTATTTCTACGATGCATTGTTGGAGAGTTGTAGGCCCTGAAACATAAAAAATAGGATTAAAAGCTGTTATTTCAACAGTTTCACACTTTAAGAGCGTATATCTCAAAAACTGTTGTAGATATCACAAATCACCACTGAACATATATTGCAGAGAATTTATCAAGCTTCATTTATGGAGCTTCAGTCACGTCAGTTGACCGTATTTCTCTCAAGATATGAGCTTGTAAGCAAAACATTGAAAAATGCAACTTTTAAACCACCCTCATCCCTTTAGCACAAGGGGTAGGGATGGGGACTTTTAATATGTTCACCCCCCAACTGGTCCCAACAAAGGTGCGAAGTCAAAAATTGTATTCAAATCATTCTCTCCAAATTCCTTTGTCAATTGGTCTATTTCTTCATAACTGAAGATCTCACACTCAACACTGAAGCTGCTGCAACAGTCGTGGGGATGTGCGTAAACTTGTAAAATTATTCATCAAATTGATGAGAATTTGATGCTCTATGAGTTCATGATTAGCATGAGTTTTTCCCATCGTTATTCAAAAAGTTATAAGAGCAAAAGTAGAAAAAATTGAAGGAAAATGTGTTTTTCAAAAACGTCACATCTTTTAGAGCGGATATCTCGGAAAGTGAAAGAGATATAGAAAAAGTTGTTATATCAATATTGTAGGAAATTATGTAAGCTTTAATTTTATAAGGCATAGTCATGTCTGTAAAATGCATAATTTCCGAGTTATATGCGAGAAACCAAAAAAAAGTACCTTTGAACCATCCCCACTCCCTTAGCACAGTGGGTAGGGGTGGGGACTTTTGATATGTTTACCTCCTTAATAACCCTAAACGGAACTGCGAGGTCAAAATTGTCTACCAAACTTTTCCCTTTATAACACTTCGTTGACTGGGCTATTATAGAAATGACCACTAAATGGAATTAAATATTATATCAGGTGTTTGGTCTTTGTGGATGAATGATTCTTATTGTGTGATATTGAGAATAGGTACCATCTCCTTACTTTTGTTGTGAACTTCCAACAACTCAACGATCCTGTTACAGTCCACATTCAGCCCTTCTCTCTCTAAATATTGAACTTTGTGACCAATGAAGCCATAATGAATCTAAGTAGCTTGTGAAATAAGTTATAAGCAGAATTAATACCTGTTGACCGATTGCTCGAATATAAGACTTTGAGAACTTTGAAGTTTGATCTTTCACTTTGAAAGGATGTATTTATCAATATCTGTTTCATATTTATTCAAATCTCTGCATCAGTTAATTGATTTGGGAGAGCTCATTGGTTCATAATTATTATTCCCAGACAATTATCAACGCTCGTCATGATTCTGTGGACAAACTTTCAATATTCTTGTTTGATTGTTTCGAAGTAACTGAGGCAAATTGATCCTCGTAATTGGTACGGTATAAGTTGTTTGAAGCTTCGATTCATGTTTCAGTCCCTATCAACTGATCAAAGAACAACTTGTACTTGCTTGAGTATTCATTCAAGCAACTTACTTTCACCGATAAAATATGACTCTCCTTTTGCTAAAATTATATTTGAATGAGATTCATTCAATTTCACCTGAATGGAACAATGTTGTAGAATAATAAGGTACTTGGAGAAAGTTGAAAATTTAATAATAAGCTCTCATCTAAGTTATTTAAGTCAGTGTGAATGAGAGCTTTCAAAAGTAGTAGTCAATATGAAAAAGGTAATGCGAAGCGTTCAAGTTTTATAACTTTCATTTCAGCTTCCATGATTCAATTATAATATTTTGGTTCAAATAGAAGATGGAATATTTCATTAATGCTGGCTCATGAATAACAAACAACATTGATGGCTATCCAAGGCTAGCTCAGGTTCACCACGTCACTAAAAAATCTTCTGTACACATCTGTTAAACTGTACAATTCATTACCACTAGACATTAAGGCATTGCCTCTTACAATCTTTAAAATGAAATTGAAAACTGTACTGAAAGCTGAAAGTTTATATAACATTCAAGAATTTTATGTAACTGACTGGACCAAATATTTGTAGGCTAATATCATTTGCATGTATTAATTGTATTATCTTTTATCTAGTACCTATTTTTGACGATTATCAATGCATTTTCAACAATGTCTATGATAATGAAGATTCTTATTCTCATTCTTATTCAATATATTTGAAAAATTACTTGTATGAACCAAATAACTGTTGAACAATGTGGAAATAAATGCAATTTTGATTATGATAATATGAAATAATACTATATCAAACAAAAAATAAAAGATCACAGGACACTTGGGCAACATCACAGTGGGAAAAGAATGATATTCCAATTTAAGAATGATGAGATCAATATGGCCTAGTTTCCAGTTTCCTGTAATGAGTTTATAAAATAAAGCTGAGTAGTGTTGTGAGTAATGGAATAAAAATTGTAAAAATATTTTCTACAGTTATGAAATTAAACTCAAAGAAAACTCGTTAGAAGATTAGTCAACATCAAGCCAAGATAAGTTTATTAATTGAAGGACTCACTCGAAGCTACTGCTGAGCTGAAAACTGGAATATGAAAACAGAGAGACAGAATACAGCGCAATAATGAATTTAATTTGTCACAAGCTTCATTTGTGTTAGATGCGACTCGTTCAACATCTTTGAAAAGTTTTCACCTTCTCTTCTATTTTTAATGGAAGAAAGCTTCTTGTGTAATTGACGTACTTGAATAATAAACACTTCTTTCTAATTACAGTGTCAGTACTGAAATAATTACCAAATAGAAGTGGAGTTTTGTGGAATTACAGATAACCTCTCTATTAGCGTAAGAGAGCCTCAGATCAGCATCAATCAGTTTTTGTTAATTTCATCTCATTAGGCCGGCCTACTTTGAAAGAGGAAACAATGAAAATGTAATTTTAAATGAAAACAGTTTGTGGATGCTGGACTATTCTGAAGTTAATCCTAGATCACGATATAGTGAATAGTTGTGTCATGAAGTGAATATGAAAAACATTTATTCACGATAAAGGATTCTATTAGGGTTACTTGATTTGTTGGTTGAAAAATAATTCCAAAGTACCCTTTTGTTTTTTAAAACTTCTTATATGAAACACAATGACAACTAATTTCGGTTCATGAATTCAATGTAATGGATTTAATGTTATATTCCAAATGGATTGAATATACCGAAGCTAGCTAGTGTAATTGTGTTTAAAATAAAAAAAAGTTTTAAAAAACAAAATAAAGGTGGGTACTATGGAATTATTTTTCGACTAATTAATTAATGAATTCCATGATACAGTAGAATTTCCTTCTTCTCCAACAATTCTTCTCAATTATCGCAAATCTCTAGAAATAACTTAGAGATAGAATGACAAATCATCTTGATATTGGATGGAGGCATCTCTTAGTCTTCAAGACTTGGAGAGGCAGCTTCACACCTGCTTCTGACGAAAATCAGTATATTCAATAATATTGACTTTACAAAAAACGCAATAAGTATTCAGGTTGTAAACTATCGGAAAAACACAATGATAAATTCTCAGTAAATTTGGAAAAGCTCCTACCAAAATTCGATTGGAGGGAAAAGGCAATGAGGATAGAAACATCAAGTTGTCTCTCCAGAGTCAAGCTTTCACGTTACAAGCTCAGTTTCATTTACAAACACAATAGGAACTTATTTCGTAGAGAACGACGGAATTCTATACTGTACGGCCATCTCATCTTCCATCTCAGATAGGTTGGACATTGGAGAGAATCAGGTGGAAGAGAGAGGGATAGAGGGTGCGACCAAGAAGAGAGTGAATGTGAGAGAGAAAAGAGCCACATCGTTTGTAGTCAAAGCCTCGTTACTGTACAATAGAAATAATTGAAAGTTGGAGAAGCTACTTTTACAGGAAAATAAGCAGGACCCAATGGGTTTCGAGACTTGGAGCTTGAAGGTTTCTGAAGAGATTCTCTCAAATACTGAGGCCGTTTTCTAGGTAGAATACTTTCCATTCAGCTTATGAATGAACCTGCTTGTGATTGGATGAGCTTGCTACAATCAATTGAATGTTTGTATCCCATTATTTTAAGATCTCAATGTGTAGGTGTAGTCTGTATTTTTGAATAATAATTGATTTTTATAATTGAAATTTCAAATCAATTCAAGTTAACCATATAGTTGATATTTTGTTTAAGAATCGTCATCATTCCCGATTGTTTTGTTACTACTGAACTTATAGTTCAGTTATTCATGAACTACCGACCACGAATTTCTAGTTTTCATATACATATATATGAGGTTAGTACTATTGGTAAAATATCCCTCCTAGTTAATTCTTCTACTAACTCACTTCTTGAGTTGAGTTACTTTGAGGTGTTATGAATTGGCTGTATTATTTTTTCCAATTACCGATGGTTCAAGGAAATAATCTCCCTTTTCATTACGGTACTTTTTCACCCCGCCTCAGCTAAGGCGAGGAAACCATTGGTTTTTGGTTTCCAATAATATTATTGTATTTATTTTATTATTGAATGGCTTTTAATGGTGAAGAAATTTGATATTTCATCAAACCTTCAGCCCGTTGCAACCATACTTCAATTTCGGCAATGGTAGGGGGATATGAGAAAATGTTTATACGAAGGTAGAGGGGTGCTCAAAACTTTATGGTCACATCCAATTTCCAAGGAAATATACAACTTCCAAAAACACTTCATCTTAAGAAATTTGAATGTAGGCAAAACATAATTTAAACACACCAAAAAACAGTAATTACACTGGATCTATATTAAAATATGCTTGATAACTTACTCTCAGAGTAAAAATTGATAATCAAAACAGAAATTACTAGGGAAACTTGTTCATTATTTAGCAGAGATATTTTGAATTCGAAGTGCAGATTCATAGTTTTCACGTAGGATCATTTCTCTCGTAGAACATAATTATCTTAATGGTGGATGAGTAATAAATGAGAAATATGAATTTGAAGTGACAAATCATCGTTTATTACGTACTATGGTCATTTTCTTCTAAAAGTACAATATATCTGAAAGGATGGTTAATTTATGGTTCATATATTTGAAATTCATGCGAATAGGTTCAACATTCAAATGTGTCACACATGCATGTTACTGTGATAATGTTGTTGACCTATACATGTCACTCTTTACTCAGGGGACTGGGTCAAGGAACGTGTCTGGAATTTCCCAGCGCCAGTGAAATATTTGATCGTTCGATTGACCCCTTCTCTCCCTCTACAGACGGCAATCATTGATAGATAACGGTGTGCTGAACCAGATAAATGGAAATGTCTGTTTGTGACACATCCATGATACATGTTCAAATTTTAGTTACTTTTTGAGTGCTATTCCCTCATACCGTTGGACTGCTGCTCAGAAATGGACATCATCATACACTTGTAAATGGAAACTGACCATTGCAAGTTTTAATAGTTCATGCATTCACTGAATCAGGCATTCTTCATTAGTCTCAATCTTATTTTGTAGTGTTAGGAACAAAATAATACCTCGATCTCTTATCTGATTGGTGGCTGTCCGCTAGAGGGGCTTTAATGATTTTTTGTTACAGCTTGTTACAAATATCAATATACAACTCTGCCAATGAAATAACATGGTTCTGGCAGCGACACCACGCGTTAACGTCACTCTTACAAATGAGCACCTGCGTTTAGCATATCACGTGAGGTGCGATCTTCTACCCGGCAGCACTGCCAAGTCGGTAGGCGAGAATCACGGAGGAGTTTAGCCTGCATTGGGTGAAACCACCACCTTACAGTTCCGGCGGTACGTGGGCTGCGCAAGCCCGAACGTATCGCTCAAACTCCGTTGAATAATAATCACAAAATAATTCATGCCATTCATTGCTAACTGTTTCTATAATAATAAATACGCTGATGCTGAGACTCAACCACCAAAATCAACATAGCTATTTTGAATCGCTCTATTTTTATCAAGTGTTTGGTGCAAACCAACATAAGATTATGTTGTAAGATCATGATTTACTGCAATAAGCTTTTTTCCATAGAGGAAGAGGTAGTATTGTGCCATCTTCCATTCAAATCATGCACGCTAAAATCATACAAACTATTATAAGAAACAAGAGTAGTGGAAATGAGGATAAGATGAGAATGGGAGTCATCATTCCCAAGAAATCACATCATGTTTTTCCATAAGTTGGGCCAGCCACTAACAATACCGCGGGCATGTCAAGTATACTTGTACACGCCAAATTACGGTTGTACAAGCGAACATGACCTGAAAGAGCAAACTAACGATTTTTTTACATAATTTGATATGAATTGAACGGTTCATCAGTATAATTATAATCTATATAGATAAAAATCGAGCCTCAAATTTTGACATTCAATAACTTATTTATGTGTGCACCGAATTTGATGATTTTTTTTAGTTGTGTTCCTTATGTTCAGGACCAGGTTTATGGCCTATCAAATTTATAATCCGACTTCAGGACTCTTTCCCACGGTCCTTCAAAGTTTACATGTAATCCTTATGGGAGAAGATTTGAGAGCTGGCCAAACACAGAAATAAAAATCAGCTGTTATAATCATTACGTCATCCAACAGCCGTCGATAGATAGTAAACAAGAGTGTGTGCTGCTCCATAACCACCCATGTATTTTATTCTCAACGCCCTGACTAATACTACAGACAATAATAATAATAGTATACTTCTTACTACTTATCCTCCATCTATGCTAAAACTAAATGACTGTTCTCTGTGTAACCATCCAGCAATGCGGCCTCAGGTTAAAGACATTGCTTTGTCTCAATTAATTATTGTGCTGTCTTCGGTGTTTAGAATTATTTGATATTCAGTAAATTATTTATTTTGGAGTTGGATAATTATCTATATAGATAAAATTCATAAAAATCCCCCGAAGCCAGTTACTTATTCAAATATCAGTTACTCATTCAGTTACATTTATCACATATTTTAGTTATTAGTCACATATCCAGTTACTTATTCAGACTTATCTATCTTCTATATAAATTAAAATCGAGCCTCAAATTTTGACATGCAATAACTTTTTTATGTGTGCACCGTATTTGATGATTTTTTTTAGTTGTGTTTGTTATGTTTAGGAGCAGGTTCATGGCCTATCAAATTCATGATCCTACTTCAGGACTCTTTCCTACGGTCCTCCAAAGTTTACATGTAATCCTTATGGGAGAAGATTTGTGAGCTGACCACACACAGAAATGAAAATCAGCTGTCATAATAATTGCGCCATCCAACAGCCTTCGGTAGATCTGTTTTTCTATTTTCTTTCTACTGATTCACAAAATTTTGATTCTTAGTCCGGGCGCAAATGTCATTTCGTGATCATTTTGGAGTAACAGCCGTGAAAGATGTCTCAATTTCTTCGTAAGGTCTAGCATAATGAGGATCGTGATGATGATAAGTTGAAATCACAGGCAAACACCTCGGAAACAAGATGGCCGCCAACATTTTCAGGGTTTTGCTATATCGCTTGTATTTCAATAACCGTTCAAGATATTCAACCGTATTTTCAGACGAAAATATTCCTCTACAATTTTTGTTTCATGGAATTTTCCTCTAAAAAATATATTTTTTTAGTTATACCTACAAAAGCCCAAAAAACTGTTTTTCTGAATTTGTTCAAATTTCATTCAATTATAACCTTCTTTATGCAAGAGATACAGAGTAATTTGAATCTACGAAATTTAGAGCGTTTTTTCAACTTTGAAACGATATATCTTTATGCGCTGTACGTTATTTTCTGTACTCAGAAAATGAGTTCTCCAGCGCCCTCCAAAAAAAACACTGCATTATATTTCTGGTACGTTTTTCCACATGCATGAGGTAACAAGCTTTTTTTTTTTTTAAGATTCCGTCCTAAAGACTCCAGTCATGGAGTATAAGACAAGTCATGTTATTACATAATAATTCTAACACTAAGTAGTTCAACCTAGTTTAGGTTTGAAAGGAATTCTTGTACACTATAAAAAGCTCTATCAACTAAATATTTTTTATCATCATTACTTTTCAAGATTTGAGGTAGCTTGTTATAAAATTTCCTACCAATATAATCTGGTTTTTGTTCGAATAACCTACTATTGTGACCCATTATATGATAATCTGCTCTGTTTCGCGTATTATACTCATGAACATCTGAATTCTGGATCACACCACTCGTTTTCACATGCATTACAACTTCATATACATACAAAGATGGCACAGTTAATAGACCAAGCTTTTTAAATAAAGGCCCACAAGAGTCTAACCTATTCACTTTCCCTATACATCTGAGTGCCTTCTTTTGAATCTTAAACACCCTGTCCATATTTTGTTGAGATGAATTACCCCATACTAAAATAGCATACCTAATATGAAATAGTATAAGTTCATGGTAAGCAGTTAACAGTAGTTTTTTATCATTCAGCCTAGCAAGCTGCCGCAGGACAAATACCCCAGATGATATCTTATTACATATCCTCTCAATGTAAGGATGCCATGTTAATTTCCTGTCCAATAAAATTCCCAAGAATGCTACTTTCTCTTCTTGGTCTAATTCATTTTCCTCTACAAACACATTTATTTCTCTATCCTCTACTGAATTATATTTACTTTTGAATTGTAGGAATTGACATTTCTTACTATTTATTGTTAATTGCCTTTGCTTCAAGAATGGACAATTGACTGTACTCGATGATGGCTCAAAACGTCGATTTCTGCTAAGAGTAGCTTCCCATGAACCTCTACTCTCGTGCATGTTCCCACGTCTTGAACACCTCTAGTTCAGGACTAATAATTGATTCTTTGTTTTACCCTATAAAACATGGGACATACTATGAGTGGGAATTACTTGAGAACTGTGATGGCGCGGAACGATAATCTCTGCTGAGAGTAGCTTCAAATGAACCTCTACTCTTGTGCAGGTTTCCACGTTTTGAGCACCTCTAGTTCAGGAGTTATAATTGATTTTTGATCTATCATATAGTACATGAGACATACTATGAGTGGAAATTACTTCAGAACTGTGATGGCTCATAACGTCAATTTCTGTTTAGAGTAGCTCTCCATGGACCTCCACTCTTGTGCAGGTTTCCATGTTTCGAGCACCTCTGGTTCAGGAGTTATGATTGATTTTTTGTTTCACCATATAGTACATGAGATATACTATGAGTGGGAATTACTTGAGAACTGTGATGGCTCAAAACGTCAATTTCTGCTGAGAATAGCTTCTCATAGACCTCTGCTCTTGTGCAGGTTTCCACGTTCTGAGCACCTCCAGTTCAGGAGTTATAATTGATTTTTTGTTTAACCATATAGTACATGGGAAATACTATGAGTCAAAATTACTAGAGAACTGTAATGGCCGCAAAACGTCAATTTCTGCTGAAAGTAGCTTCCCATGGACCTCTACTCTTGTGCAGGTTTCCATGTTTTGAGCACCTCTAGTTCAGGAGTTATGATTGATTTTCTGTTTCACCATATATTATATAGTACATGGGACATATTATGAGTGAGGATTACTTGGGAACTGTGATGGCTCAAAACGTCAACTTCTTCTTAGAATAGCTACTCATGAATCTCCACTCTTGTGCAGGTTTCCACGTTCTGAGCACCTCTGGTTCAGGAGTTATAATCGATTTTTGATTTATCATATAGTACAATGGACATATTATAAGTGGGAATTACATAAGAAATGTGATGGCTCAAAACGTCTATTTCTGCTGAGAGTAGCTTCTCATGGATCTCTACTCTTGTGCAGGATTCACGTTTTGAGCGTCTCTAGTTCAGGAGTTATAATTGATTTTTAATTTATCATAATATAGTACATGCGACATACTATGAGTGGGAATCACTTGAGGACTGTGATGGCTCAAAACGTCAATTCCTGCTGAGACTAGCCACTCATAGATCTCAACTCTTGTGCAGGTTTCCATGTTTCGAGCACCTCTAGTTCAGGAGTTATGATTGATTTTCTGTATCATCATATAGTACATGGGACATACTATAAGTGGGAATTACTTGAGAACTGTGATGGCACAAAACGTGAATTCCTGCTGAGAGTAGCTTCTCTTAGATCTCTACTATTGTGCAGGTTCTCACGTTTTGAGCACCTCTAGTTCAGGAGTTATAGTTGATTTTTTGTTTAACCTTATAGTACATGGGAAATACTATGAGTGGGAATTACTTGAGAACTGTGATGGCTCATAACGTCAATTTCTGCTGAGAATAGCTTCTCATAGACCTCTACTCTTGTGCAGGTTCCCACGTTCTGAGCACCTCCAGTTCAGGAGTTATAATTGATTTTTTGTTTAACCATAGAGTACATGGGAAATACTATGAGTGGAAATTACTATAGAACTGTAATGGCCTCAAAACGTTAATTTCTGCTGAAAGTAGCTTCCCATGGACCTCTACTCTTGTGCAGGTTTCCATGTTTTGAGCACCTCTAGTTCAGGAGTTATGATTGATTTTCTGTTTCACCATATATTACAGTATGGCGTTAGCTCTCATACAGTGCAGACATACTCGTAGTGTAGTGCAGTAGAAGTAGTGAGTCAACAGTTGATTGTTCACGGTATTTAAGTGGAATAAAACATTGCATCAAATTTCGGTTAAAATCCGCCGTCTTTATGCAATCAAAGTGACCTACTTTCGCGCGGCCTTCAATTTTCGTTCGCGCTCGCGTTTCCGCGATCGTGAGTGAGTACGAGGGCTTTTCGAAAAGTATGTTCGCAAATTATTGACTATGGCTACGTCAAGTGGAAAATTGTTGAAACTACCCAGTTTTCTTGCCCCGGAGTTTGAAGAGCAAGAAGACGAGGAAAGCAACATCGAGCACATGGACACCACCAAACCATCAGAGATCCAGTGTTCACCGGATCGTTATATTTAATCAAATAAGCTCCATTCAGCCGCCGAGCATGCACTCTCCATCGCCTGGACGGAGTCGGATGAGAAGAGAAAGCAGCTAGAGAAGAGCAACGTAGAACTTCAGCGGAGAATTGAAGACTTAGAATTGCGATTTCAAAAAATAGAACAGAACATTCAACAACCATGCAGTCTAGCAGTTGCTGAAAACTACTCAACTAATGAGGAGGAGTTGGCAAAAGAGACTGTGTGGATCAGGGCCCGTAACAAACGTACTACAAAGAAGAGGAAACTAAATAGTACTTTGTCTCCTGAACCAAAGAATGAGCCTACTGGTAACCATCGTCAGTTGAACAAAATCACCTCATTGCAGAAGAATAAAGGTGAGGAAGTAAAGAACAAGAAGAAAGAAACGCCACCGCCACCAATCATAGTGGATGGTATAAAGAGCCTGGAGTCTCTTCATAAAAGTTTGAAAAAAGTGACTTCAGATGAAAAATTTAGAATAAAGCTCTTGAGTAGAGAGACTTTCAAAGTAAATTCAGTAGATTCAGAAACGTACAGAAATATTACAAAAGAATTAATCAACGATGGTTTCAACTGGCACTCGTATGAAAACAAACAGGTGAGACCCATAAGAGTGATGATAAAAAAACTTCATCACTCCTGTAGTATAGAATCCATAATGGAGGACTTAAAGGCTAAGGGATTGCTAGTGGTAGATGTAGTGAATAAGTTGAAGTGGAAAACTAAAGAACCATTAGACATGTTCATGTTTCGTTCAGCGCAGAAGAGAATGTTAAGAAGGTTTTTGAACTTAAACATATTCTGGGTTGCAGAGTAGAAGTTGAAGCATTGAAGAAAGTTAATCTAATACCTCAATGTAAGCGTTGCCAGGCTTTCAACCACACTCAGGCTTATTGCAACAAGGAGGCCAGATGTGTGAAGTGCGCTGGAAAACATGCATCAAAGGAGTGTACGAAACCTAGTGAAGCACTACCGAAATGCATTCATTGTGGTGAAGCTCATCCTGCAAGCTACCGTGGTTGCTCTGTAGCAATTGAGTTACAAAAAATACGTAACTCGAGTAGGGTAGCCAGTAAGAATATAACATCAAAAAATGTTGTCGATTCTCAGGCTCGGAATGTGGCTAATTCTCAAAGTAGGCCCACTCAACATCAAAGTAGGCCCACAGAAAAGAGAATGACTTTCGCCGAAATCGTATCCAAAGAAAATAAATCGCAGATGAAGAAAAATGAAGAAGTAAAAGACACCTCACAAATCCTACAGCTCATCTTATCTAAACTTGATAAACAGAGAAAATAATTTCATCCCTTCAATCTCGCATCGAGAAATTAGACAATAATAGACAACAAAACCAAAATGATTCGTTCACTAAACATAATGGAATGGAACGCAAATGGACTCTTACAACGACAACTGGAATTGGAAGCAGTTCTAAACATAGATAATGTAGATATTTGTCTCATTTCTGAGTCTCACTTTACAAAACAGTCCTACATAAAATTAAAGGTTACAGGACCTACCACGCCTTACATCCCAACAATGTTGCGAGAGGGGGAAGTTCAATCATAATCAAAGAGAGCATTCAGCATAATGAACACGTTAAATTAGAAACTGAACGAATTCAATTGATAGGAGTATGTGTGGAAGCAGTTAATTATCGATTTGTAGTTGCAGCTGTCTACTGTCCTCCTCGATATTCATTCAGAAAGAAGATCATCTATCAATGTTTGATATGTTGGGAACGAGATTTATCCTTGGCGGTGACTTCAATTCAAAACACATTCATTGGGGATCACGATTAACATCATAAGGGCAAGGTACTTTACAAGCTGTAAGAGAGTCAAGATGTGAATCTCTTTCAACTGGAAAACCAACTTATTGGCCTACAGATACAAGTAAGATACCTGATCTCATAGACTTTTTCATAATCAAAAACATTTCAGTAAACTATTGCAAGTAGAGGAAAGTTTTGATCTCAATTCAGACCACTCTCCAATTATTCTGAAGTTGAGTGACACTATTTTACAAAAACAATAATTATCCCACACTAGTTAATAAGTATACAGATTGGGATGGCTTTCAGCAAGTGTTGGAGGAAAGAATTAACCTGAATTCACCATTAACAACTGCAGATCAAATAGATGAGGAGCTGGAAAAATTTGTTACTGATATACAACAGGCAGCCTGGTGTAATACTCCGCAGACTAGGAAACGAAGAACAGTAGGAAATAATTATCCATTGGAAATAAGAGAAATGATTGCAGAGAAAAGAAGAGCTAGAAGGAGGTGGCAGCATTCACGTTCTCCTCAAGATAAAAGATTACTGAATACTCTCACACAGGAACTGAAAAGAGAGATACAGTTTATTAAAAATGAATCAATCAACAGTGATTACTCACTATGGAAGGCTTCTAAGAAAATAAAAACACCCATCCAACAAGTTCCCCCTATTAGGAAACTGAATAGACAATGGGCCAAGAATAATGAAGAAAAGGCACAGGCATTTGCTGATCATCTTGTGAATGTCTTCCAGCCAAACGTTGCAGCTCAAGAAGATCTAGAAATTGAAGGTAACATCATGCAGGAAAATCAAGAACTAATGAATGTCTCAGTAGAAGAAGGGAGAAAGGAAATAAAACTTATGAATGCTAAGAAAACTCCAGGATTTGACCTGATAACTGGCTTAGTCCTGAAGCATCTACCAAGGAAAGCACTCATCAAGCTAACAAACATCCTGAATGCTTCATTCAGACTCAGATTTGTACCAGGAGTCTGGAAAGTAGCTGAAGTTATAATGTTACTCAAGCCAGAAAAGAACCACATGAAGTAGCTTCATACAGACCAATTTCATTGTTACCTGTGTTATCAAAGTTGTTTGAGAGGATGTATTGAGTAGACTCAAGCCAATAATTGAGAGAAAGCAATTAATTCCTAATCATCAATTTGGTTTCAGAAAAAAACACTCCACAATTGATCAAGTACATAGGATAGTTAATATAATAGAGAAGAGCTTGGAAGAAAAAAGGTTTGTTCAGCGGTTTTTCTCGACATAGGGCAAGCTTTTGACAAAGTATGGCATGAGGACTTCTTTATAAACTGAAGAAAATGCTTCCTAAGCAATTTACAGAAATATTGCAATCATATTTGACAGGAAGGTACTTTAGAGTCAAATATGAAGATTCATATTCTGATCTAAGAGAGATAAAAGCAGGAGTTCCGCAAGGAAGTGTTTTAGGACCAGTCCTTTATCTTCTCTTCACTAGTGATATCCCTAATTTGGAGGAGAATACCACAGCCACATTCGCAGATGACACCGCCCTACTAGCAGTAGACAGTGATGTTGGTATTGCAACAGCGAAGCTTCAGAGATCTGTCAACAAGATACAAGACTGGACCAAAAGTGGAGAATGAAGCTCAATGAGGAAAAGTCGATTCATGTTAACTTCACCAACAAGAGAGCTGTGTACCTTCCAATCAACATCAATGGAATTAATATACCACATGAAAATCAAGCTAAATACCTAGGTATGACTCTTGATGCTAAGCTTCGCTGGAAAGAGCATGTCAAAAAGAAAAAAAAGAACTGAACATAAAATACAAGAAATTCTACTGGCTTATTGGAAGAAACTCATCACTTCCAATACCAAACAAATTGCTCCTCTACAAGCAGATCTTCAAACCTGTTTGAAGCCTATGGGGACCTGTGGAATACAACTATGGGGCTGCACCAAACAGAGCAACGTCACCATCATACAAAGATTCCAGAACAAGGTGCTCCGAAACATCGTTGATGCTCCCTAGTATGTGCGGAACAGCGACATCCATAGGGACCTGGGAGTCAACAAGGTATCCTGTGAGATTCAAAGGTATGCAGAAAGTCATGAAGAACGGCTCCACCAACACACGAACGTCGAAGCAATCCAGCTGCTAGACAACGGAGGGTTGGTGCGGAGACTGAAGAGAAGGAAACCATTTGAATTGGTGTGCAGTGAAAGTGGTGTCTAGTGAAAAAGCAGAGCAGTGATTGAGTGAAATCTAGCTTAAGTAGTACAGTTAATAGATGTACATAATAATTATTAGTAGGTAACAGTAAGAAATTCTAAAGAGAGTTTCACTGTAGTCCATATTATATACAATTAGTAAATTGGGTTTGATAAATTTGCTCATTAGTCTCAAGACTAGATAGCAATAGTAATGTGATTAAAAAAAACAAAAAAAATATATTACATGAGACATACTATGAATGGAATTACTTGAGAACTGTGATGGATCAAAAGTCAAATTCTGCTGAGAATAGCTTCTCATAGACCTATGATTGATTTTTTGTTTTACCATATAGTACATGGGACATACTATGAGTGGGAATTACTTAAGAACTGTGATGGCACAAAACGTGAATTCCTGCTGAGAGTAGCTTCTCATAGATCTCTACTCTTGTGCAGGTTTCCACGTTTTGAGCACCTCTGGTTCAGGAGTTATAATTGATTTTCTGTTTCACCATATAGTACATGGGACATACTATGAGTGGGAATTACTCGAGAACTGTGATGGCTGAAAACGTCATTTTCTGCAGAGAGTTCCTCTTCATAGACCTCTACTCTTTCGCAGGTTTCCACGTTCCGAGCACCTCTAGTTCAGGAGTTATAATTGATTTTTTGTTCAACTATACAGTAAATTGGAAATACTTTGAGTGGGTATTACTTGAGAACTGTGATGGCTCAAAACGTCAATTTCTGCTGAGAGTAGCTCATCATGGACCTCTTCTCTTGTACAGGTTTCCACGTTTTGAGCACCTCTAGTTCTGGAGTTGTAATTGATT